>NW_027186372.1:32529485-32626346 GCF_028583685.1 Petaurus breviceps papuanus | reverse complement strand
CAAGTTACTTAACCCCAATTGCCCTCCAAAAAGCCAAAAAAAAAAAAAATTATTTAGGGGTAGCTAGGTGGTGCAGTGAGTAAAGCACAGGCCTCGGAGTCGGGAGGACGCGAGCTCGGTTCCAGCCTCAGACACAAAAATACTAGCCATGTAACCTTGGGCAAGTTACTTAACCCCAACTGCCTTCCAAAAGGCCCCCCCCCAAAAAAAAGGCGAGTCTAGGAAGAGCTGTAACTATTTTTCAAGGCCTAGCTTAAACCTAACCCCCAGCATAAGGCATTCCCCAGCAGCTCCTAACCACAATCTCTCACTACTTTGCACCACTATATTTATAATCTATAATCTATAATATTCAGTAGATATTTACTATTTTGAACATTTACCTTATTGGCTTGACTATATACCTACTTCTGCCTCAAATATGAACTTACATAAACTCAGTAAATAACTATTTTACTCTTCTTTCCAAGAGTCTAGTATAGCAGGTATTTTTCTGCCTCTATCAATTCCTTGAGGGCAGAGATTATGTCTCCTTCTGTCTCTCCTCCTTACCCTGAGTGCCTAGCACAGGTGGTGCTCAAGACGAGTTGATCGACTTGCTTTCAGAGGAATAGCTCTATCATGGATCTTGTATTGGCAGGAACCTCTCCTCCCCTGCTGCCTTTTATACTGGGGATATTAAAAGGGATCTATTCCCTCATATTGGGGCTATCTCATCAGGGATATGAGAAGGCTCCTAAAGCCCAGCAGGACACTGTCACCCGCTGGAGTTCGTGGAAAGGCCTAGTTAGTTTACTAGATTGGATGGGCCCACCGGGCATGAGGGACATTTCAGAACTATCAGGGGCCTAATCTGTGGAGCCATTTTCAGGTAGCCACTAGCTACTTTCAATACAACTTTGACCAGCTACTCAAACTAAGGTTTACAAGTGTCCCAGACAACTACAAGAACCTAGGTCTCTGCCCCACTGTACATCCATGTTACGATACTCTCTGTGGTTTCTGGTTTCAGAAATAATTCTATCATTGGTTCTATACAATCCAACTCAAGGCGCCACTCATCACCTGGTGGCAGCTACTGGGCATACTGTTGTCATGTTACCGAGAAAAATGGGGGCACCTAGATGGCACTGTGGATAGAGCACTGACCCTGGAGTCAGGAGAGCCTGTGTTCAAATTGGGTCTCAGATGTGTGATTAGTTGTGTGACCCTGGGTAAATCACTTAACTCCAACTGCCCCCTCCCTGCCAAAAAAGAAAGAAAAATGATTTGTTTCTTATTGACTGCTAGTTGCAATAAAGCCCTTCAAATGAGCAAAAATCACCATCTCCATATTTCCCCCAAAATTCCTTGCTAAGGGAGTTGCTTCTTGCTAACTTCTACTCCCACTGTGGAGGAAGGGGCTGCCTTGATGCAGAGGCCACATGGTGGGGATCTGGTATCGGATAGAAGTGACATTGACCTTGAATTCTCTCTTTCCTCTCTACTTTCTGCTTCCTTCCTCCCTTCCCCAGTCCTCTCCCCACTGCTTGTTGAATGACTGGACAGGACTGCAGTGGTACAGGGCCTGAAATCCCATCACTTCTGTCCCTGGGGGTGGCCTGTGGGGAACCAAAGATACAGAGAAGAACTCTTTTCCAGAAAAACCAGCTCCATTTTATTAGAGGGTGGCAAAGAAAGAGGGATGGTGAGCCGAAAGGCTCTCCCGGAACACTGCGGGCTCCCAGTCACTGATGCGCTCTTTCCTCTCTTTCCTTTCCACTCCCAGGTCTGGCCAGAATGGGAATGGATCCTGGGGAGCCTGCCATTCGGGCTCCTGCAAGCAGAGGAAGGAGAGGGAAAGTTAGGTAGGACAGGGGCTCCCCCTGCTGTGGGCAAGGTGACATTACAGAGAAGCAGAACAGGCTAGTGTCCCCCACCCGCCTCCCTCAAAAGAGGATTGCTGTGGACAGTGGTCCACTCTCATTTGGACTTCTTACACAGGCTCTTACCGAACAAATACTTACTGAGGGCCTATATGTACAGCACTCTCCTGGGAACCAGAGAGATAAGAAGAACCTATCCAAGGAGATAACGTGGTAGAACCCTAGACCAGGGAACTGGACACTTGTGTCTACAAACACTACATATACCTACTATCTGCAAAATATTATACAATACCATATACAACTAAGCTTAACTCTATAACTAAGCAGAAATCTAATCCATGCCCTTCACCTTATACCTTCTACAAGCTTTTGAGGGAGCTACATGGTCCACTGGATAAAGCATAGGACCTGGAGTTCCCACCTAAGTTCCCACCAGACACTAGCTGCATGAAGTCACTTAATCTTTCTCTGTGCCTCAGTTTTCCTTCTCTGCAAAATGGAGATAATAATAGCTACCTGCCTCTGAGGGTTGTTATAAGATCAGAAAAGAATTTTGCAAATTTTAAAGTGCTATGTAAATGTTAATGATGATGATGATGATGGTGGAACTATCCATAATTCACAGGTATTCATTCCACTATCTTCACAGAGGTTAACATTAAACTAAGCAGAAGACTTAATCTCCAGGATGGGCTTTTGTCTCTCTTTTTCAACACGGATATTGGTGACTGATATGGAAATATGTTTTGCATGACTTCACATGCATAAATCTGTATCAAATTGCTTGCCTTCTCATGGCAGGGTAGAGGAGGAAGGGGGAGAAAAAATTTGGAAGTCAAAACTTAAAACAAAAATGTTAAAAAAAATTTTTTTCATGTAATTGAGAAAACAAAAAAGAAAGGGGCAAAGAGAAAGGAGCATGGATTAGGGCACACCTAACACCCATCTTGAAAAAGAAAGACAAAAGCCCACACTGGAGGTTTTATTTTCTGCTTAGTTTAATGTTAGCATCTGTGAAGATAGTGGGATGGTCAGCTATGGGTTACAAAAGTCCTGAAGTCAGGAGACCAGGGTTAGGGCCACATTCCTCTAGTCACTTGCATTTCCTGAGTCTAAGTTTTTATCATCTATAAAATGGTAATAATAACACTTGTACCACTGACCCCATAGAGCTGTTGTGAGGAAAGTATTTTTTAAACAGTGAAGTACCATCTATTATAACTAGTACTCTCAGCCAAAATAAGGTGGTGAAAGGGTCAGAAAGGGTCAACTTGTTTTCTAGCTCTGACAGGGCCTGGGGCAAGTCCTCCCTTCTGATGGGGGCCAATTTGGAAGCACTGTTCCCGAAGCCCCGGGCCTGACTGACCTGCCCCCTTTGGTTCATCCTGCTGGCCAGAGGGTGGAGCTTCCTGCTACTTGGTCCCAAGGTAGGTGGTGGCCTTTCCCGTTTTCTTCAGTGTCTCCAGCAGTGTTTCCACACTATGCTCTGAATCGATGCACACTTTCTTGCTGGGCAGGTCGATGTCAAACTGGACCCCTGCCGAGGGGTGGGAGGGAACAACAATAATCAGAGCTCCCACTTCTACAGTGCTGCACAGTTTACAAAGTACACTCTCCTTACAACTACCTTATGAGGTAGGTAAGGATAATTTTATTCTTAAGGAAACTGAGGCTCGAGAGGGAAGTGACTTGCCCAAGGTCATACATATCATACACAAAGGCCGTATATTATAGTGAAAAAGCATTGGCCTGGGAGTCAGGAGACCTAGACACTAGGACCAACGCTGATAACTTACTGTGTTACTGTGGTTAAGTCATTTCCCCTCTCTGGGACTTGCTTTTCTTTCTTTATAAAGTGAATGGACTGGAATGATCATCTCTAATGTCGACTGCAGGCTTACCAGTCCACCATAACTCTAAGTCTCTCAGTCTCCCCATCCAGCGCTCTCCTCTTCCATTCTCCTTGTGAGAACGCCACTGAAGGGAGGCTTCCAGCTCTCTTTCTCTGGCACCTTCTAAATCAACGTTTTGTTCTCATCGACATCCTGTGACTCCCCTCTTCTGTTTGCTTTTCCCCCACCCACCATGGCCTGCTTCTGTGCTTCCACATCATCCCCACAGGCTGCCCTAGAACACTGGAGTGGGAGTAAGGAAGACCTACATTGGGATTTTATCTCAGACACTTACTATCGGCGTGACGTGGGCAAGTCACTTCAATGTTCCCCACCTGAGTTTCCTCATCTACAAAATAGGGCTAAAAATAGCACCAACCTCATGGGCTTGTAGAGAGGATCCAACGAGATAACATATGTACAGCACTTTGCAGATTCTAGAGTACTACAAAAACGTTAGTTATTATTACTATTCTCTCTATTCCTCTCACCTGGTGGACTAAGATCCGTTGACCCAACCTTGCCTTGGCCATCTGCTGGCCTTGGGTGGCTGATGCAAGTACGGAATTCAATTAAGAACCCGAGTGAAAGGCACTGTGGGGATCACTGGAGCAAAAGCAGAGCTGGCCCTTGCCTCAAGAAGTCTACATTCTCCCAGGTGGAGGAGAGGAAAATACAATATATAAACGAAGCAGCAAATTCAAGAGGGAGAGAGAGCTTAAAACTAGCGCAGATCAGGAAAGGCCTCATGTAGGAAGTGCTTTGACTAAAGAAAGAGATTCTAATAGGCAGAGGAGAAGAAGTGCATTATAAGGGACCACTTGTACAAAGGCACTGAGGTGAAGATGACATGTCATGTACAGGGAATAGTTAGAAGCTCCATATTAAATAAGACTGGAAAAGCAGATGGAACTCATAGAGAGCTTTAAATGCTAGGGTGAATATTCTGTATTTTATGTTTGAGACAAAAGGGATCCATTGAAGATTTTTAAGTAAAGAAGGCATCATGTTTCAGGAGAATCAAGCATAGACCGTAGAAAGGAGAGGCAGAGAAGATTTTAGAAATTGTCTGGTTAAGAGGGGATGTATGCCTGAACGAGGCTAGAGGATGTGTGGGTAGGGATAAAGGGATGTTTGCAAAAGGTGCTGTGAAAGTAGAACTGATGAAACCGATAGAGCATGGGGAAAGGTGAGGAGGGAGAGGGAAGGACGGATAATGATTCTGAGGCCATGAACCCGAGTGACTAGGAAGATGGTAAGAAAAGAATTCAAGAGATTTCTCTTCATTCATGAGAAACAGAGGAAGTATGGAGACAGGCTAGAGGAAAAGAAAATGGGTTCCATTTGGGATATACTGAGTTTGAAACGCTGATGGAATATTCTGGAATGTCAAACAGGCAGTTGGGAATTTAGAAACTACATTTTCTAATTTTCTCTGAGGTGGCCTAGAGTTCCTTCCTTTTTTTTTTTTTTTTTTTTGGCAGGCAATTGGGGTTAAGTGACTTGCCCAAGTAGAGTTTCTTTCAAAGGAAATGCCCTACTTCCTCTGGCTTCTAGAGGCCAGGATCTCTTATCAAATGTTATTCAATCATTTCACCTGTGTCCAACTCTTTGTGGCCCCATTTGGGGTTTTCTCGGCAAAGGTCCTAAAGCAGTTTGCCATTTCCGTTTCCAGCTCATTTTATGGATGAGTACACTGAGGCAAACAGAATTAAGTCACTTGCCCAGGGTCACACAGCTACATAAATGTCTGAAGCTGGATTTGAACTCAGGAAGATGAGTCTTCCTAAATCCAGGCCCAGCACTCTATCCACTATACCACCTAGCTGCTTTCTTATAGCAAAGAAGACAAGATAAGCCTGAGAAACTGCTAAGGCGGCATCTTTTAACAAAACAAACAATTGAGACATTTTCAAGGGACCTCAGAGAAGAGGGAGCGAGATGTAGGCCCCAACTAGGAAGTACACAGTTCAAGGCCAGTCACAGACTCTCAGGGCTGGAAGAAATCATTTGGTTTAACATTCTCACTTTTTAGAGGAGGAAAGTGAGGCCTAGAGAGAAACAGATTTCCCTAAAGTCATGCAGAGAATTAGTTGGTAGAGCTAAGATTAGAGCCTAGCTCCTACTGTGTGAGCAGACTGGGACACTTTCTCCCAGGTAGTCTCCTCAGCCCCCTTCCCAGGGAATAAAAAAAATAAAACATGTGGCGAGCTCCCTCGATCCAACATGTTCAAGGTCCAGGGTAGTCCTTTGTTTGTAAAGTGCCAGGTCTGAGACTTCTCACCTTCTCCCCAAAATTCCTTTGTGGAAAAGAGGGAAAAAAAGCTCTCAGAGGCTCAGAGACCCTTTGGGTAAAGCAAATCCCAACTGGCTGTAGGAAACGGCACTAGTTTCAAAACTAGGGATTAATGCCTAGGAATTAAAGGCAGTCTGGCGAAGCCCACAGATTCCTCCTAAGAATACTGCTTTTATTAACCCCACTTGCCCTGTCTTCCCCCCTGCAAAACGACCAAAAAAAAAAAGAATATTGCTTTTAAATGCACAGAATAAAATATATAGAATCACAAAGGAAACCAATTATGTTCAAAGTTATACACACGTAGATTCCAGGTTAAGAACCCCTATGCTAGAAGTAACTCGGTTTGGCTGTTCAGAGAGCCACCATCAGGGGTGAGCAAGCTCTTTTGTCCTGAGGGTACAGTAGAGAGAGAAGTAATGCTGAGGGCAATCAGACCTTATATACAGGCAAGGGAGAGAGGAGGGGAAAAGAGAGAAAGAGAGTCAGAGCAAACAGAGATTACCATTGAGAAAAAGCAAGCCAGTTCCATTTCCATTGAGGAAAAGTAGACAAAACACTGAGAGACACAGGTAGCCCTTCCTTGGGTGTAGAATGTGTGCTTGGAGATGCTCTTCAGTAGGAGGGAGTGAGCGCTATTCTTTCAACCGTACGTAATGAGGTAGTTGGCTGGAGTGAGTGGCTAGCTAGCTCCTGTGAAGATGGGATGCCCACCTCTGGCATTACTAACTCCATGCTTGAAACTAATCTGGGATGTGTCCTCCCTTCTCTGGGTGTTTTCATCCCTGTCTTGTGCAGGATATGGGGGTTTTCCCAAGTGCCACTTGCTGCTGTACTCTACAAGTGGCAGGGGGGAAACCACTAATATATTTGCAGATACTGACATACACCATCCTTCTTTTCTCAAGAACTCTTCAAATGTACATTTTACTCCTCTCCTAAAAGCTGACATTCTGAGGTTAGAATTCAAGAGGATGGAATTCAGCTCTAACAAAGGAGACAGACTCACCCTCCTTCCCTCTGTAGTCATACGCAGGCCAACAGGGCTCTACTCTGTTCCCTGAATGCCAGCTGAGGTGCTGGCAGAACCCACAGCCTGAGACCCCTGCCCAGCCGGCTGGTGTCAGAATTTAAGCCTCTATGAGTGTCTAGGAAAAAGGAGAGCTCTATTTTTGTGTTTGTATCCCTAATGCCCAAAGTAGTGCCTTGAATACAGCTCAGATTTAATAACTGCTTGCTGAACTGAAATGATCACTTGCTTAATAAATTATTATGAAATAAATTACTAAAAAATTATTCAGGATCATCTATCTCTCCTCCTAGAGAGAAAACTCAAAGTATTTGTCACTTTGACAATGAATTAATACTGGCATCTTTTCATATGATAGAGACAGCTTCATGTAGGGGAAAGGGTACTAAATGAAGCCTTAGGAGTTCTGGGCTCTAATCCTTTCTCTGCTACTGTCTCATTATGTGACCCTGGACAACTTACTTTTCTCTAGACCTCAATTTCCTAATCTATAAAATTGGATGAGCTGATACTGAAGGCCTAATCCATCTCATACCATCTAAGATCCCATAATAGCCCTGGATATGAGAAGAAAAGGTAACTCAACATATGGCTACGGAGAAGAACATGCAGAGGATGACCTAGGTAAGTAGCCTCAGCTCCACCTTTATTCCCCACTCTAGTCCCATTCAAACTGTCCAGCCTCCTCGGTCCCACTTACCACCCAGCTTGTTGAGGACGCGGGTGACTGCATTAGAACAGCCCTCACAGGTCATGTCCACAGAGAACTCATGTTTCTGAAATCAACAAAAGGAGAAAGGTTAACACAAAAAGGCCCCTAGGGAAGAGACTCTTCTCACCTGAACAGGAAGCATGTGGGAGTCAAAAAACCCAGCCTGGAGAGGGGAGCAAGAAATTTTGCTTTCTATTTAAGTGACTTGCTGGGAACTAAAAGAAGCCAGGAGACAGAGATGAGGAGGGAAAGTATTCCAGACATGAGAAAGAAACAGTGCAAGTGTCCAGGGTTGGGAGAGGGACTGTACTGTGCAAGAACAGCAGAGGGAGGATGCTGAAGAGCTGGTGGGAGAGGGTGTAAGGTGTAAGGAGATTGGAAAAGTAGGATGGGGCCAGATTGTAAATGGCTCTGAAGGTCAAACAGAGCATTTTATATTTGATCCTAGAGGTGACAGAGCAGCACTAATGAGGGTGTGTATGGGGGGGCCAGATCTGTGCTTTAAGATCATTTTGAGAGCTGAGTGTAAGGAAGTAGGGGGAGAAATGAGGGAGCCTGACCCACTCATAATCTCCTGCAGTAATACAGGTGTGAGGGCCTGCACCAAGGTGGTGGCAGAGGAGAGAAGAGGGCACGTGCTAAAAGATGAAATCGAGAGACTTGACAAGAGATTGGAGGGTGTGTGTGTGTGTGTGTGTGTGTGTGTGTGTGTGTGTGTGTGTGTGTGAGAGAGAGAGAGAGAGAGAGAGAGAGAGACAGACTAAGAAGTTAAAAATGACACCAAGGCTGTGAGCCTGGGTGACTGGAAGGAGGCTCCTGGGGAGCAGCGACCATCTTTTACCATTCTTTATATCCCCAGCACTGAGCGCTAGGACACAGCACATAGGAGCTTAATAAACACTTGCTGACTGACTGGTGTCTTAGGCAGTAATGAGGAAGTTCTGAAGGAGCTTTGGAAAGATAATGAGTTCAGAAGTCTTCCAAAATTGTCTTTACGATATTGTTATTGTATAAACTGTTCTCCTGGTTCTGCTCACTTCATTCTGCGCTGTTTCATACAATTCTTCTCATGTTTCTCTGAAACCAGCCCATTAATCATTTCTTACAGCACAAAAGTATTCCATCACCTTCATATACCATAATTTGTTCAGCCATTCCCCAAATGGTGGGCACCCCCTGAGTTTCTAATTCTTTACCACCATGAAAGAACTAATGAAATATTATCAAGCTATATGAAACAACGAATAAGAGGAATTCAGACAAACACGGAAAGATCTGAATAACTGATGTAAGAGCAAAGTAAGGAAAATGATATACCCAACTACATATCAAAAAACAACAAAGTGAAGATAAACACTTATAATTATAATGACTAATCTTGTCATTAAAGAAGTGATGAGAAAATGCACTGTGTATAAATACCCCCCCACACATACACACAACCAAGAGCCATTGCCAAACCACTGCCAAATAGGTTAAGTGGACAAAGCATATAAAAAGTTTTCAGGAGCCTGCAAACTATCAGTAGCTGTCTTTTCCTTTTGAAGAGGTGGGAGAATATGGTTGCATAATATTACATGTCTGATTACATGGTATTACTGTATCAGCTAGTTTTAAGTGTTTTTCTTTGTTACAAAGGTTGGTTTAGATGATCTCTGATTGCCCTTTCAGCTTCATTACATAAAATTCTATGATTTCAAGGGAAGTTGAGATTCTTGGGTGGAGGAGGTAGGCATTGAGTATATCTAGAAATGACTGGGGTAAAAGGGTAAAAAAAAAAGTCATTAGAAAAATGCTTTTTAAATCCTTAAAAATTTAGTAACCATGAAAAAACACTCAAGAAAAATATAAAACAAGAAGTAAAATTTTAAATAAAATTCTTAGAATAGGGATTCCTAACTTGAGGCATATATACCACCCACAGAGGGTACAAGAACATTTTTAAGGAGGTATGAAGACTATTTGGTAAACAACTATATTACCCCATAGAAATACTGCAGAAGAAAAAAATGTGGATTGTGGATCTGTGGTACGGAGGCATAGATGGGGTAGGAAAGGGTGGGAGTGTTATAATGCATCTGGGAAATTTGAAAAAAAAAAACAGTTGAAGGAATAATTCCTACTGATGACAACCAAATAAATGATTTTTAATATATTTTCATGTTGAGCTAGAAAGAAAATGTGCAACCACCACCCACTGAAAGATGAATAAACTGAGTTCCAAAGGAACCAGAGACTGAAATAATTTCCAAACAATGAAGTTCCAAGACTGCTGCTGTATCCGTGGGGAAGCACATCTCATTATAACCAAATGTGCTCACAAGGCCCGAATCCCACCGATAACTTATTTCTGTGAATCATGGTTTTCCGTCCTGTTCTCAATCAAATCCAATGCAACAACCTGTAGGCTGAACACGGTATGCGGTGTGTCTTTCAAAATCTATGCTAAGAATAAAACTATGCGAAGACAGGAAAGAGGAGTAAGAGCCTTAGTCATTAATATGTGACAACCTGATGACACCAATAATGTATACTGAATCAAGTTTCCTCTATTTTAGTTCTTATTCCACAGGTACTCTAAAACTTATTTTCTTTCACAATGAACAGGGAGTGCAGGGGGTAAGCAGGCAGAAAGGTAACAAGCATTATTAGCTACTTACTACCGTGTTTCCCCGATAATAAGACACTGTCCTATTAATTTTTTTGGAAAGAAAAACACCAGAGGGCTTATTTTCAGGGGAGGGCTTATGTTGTCCTGCCTCAGCTCTCCTCCGCGGCACTGCTCTCAATGGCGCCAGCAAGCAAATCACTGGGGAAGAACAGGATGACGCGCTCACTGCTGCAGCTCTGATTGGATGCAGCTCGGAGCGCGGCGTGCGTTTCACGAGGGGGGGGGCGGTGCATACAGAGGGTACCGTAATGTAGAGTAGCACAGGGGATCACCTTCACTACAGTAGCAATCTCAATAGGGCTTATTTTTGGGGGAGGGCTTATTTTAGAGGAATCTTACACAGTAAGGGGACGGCTTATTTTCGGGATAGGTCTTATTATCAGGGAAACACAGTATATGCCACTATTGTGCTATGTGCTGGGGATAAAAATACAAGATAACAATACAGGCCCTTCTTTCAAACTTACATTCTAATGAGGAAAATAATACATAAATTAGAGATGAAGAAAGGATGAAGACAGTGGCAAGAAAGGTACCCATGGGATTATGGTGGTGAAATAAGATCAGAAGCCAAAACTGGAGGGGAATGAAGGCCTAGGTCTGTCCCCAAAATGAAGGCCTCAGTACAGTAGGGTAGAAGGATGTTCCAGAATGAGAAAATAGGTGTGAAAACCAAGATATAAGGGCGGCTAGGTGGCACAGTGAATAGAGCACTGGCCCTGGAGTCAGGAGGATCTGAGTTCAAATACAGCCTCAGATACTTAACACAAAAGAAACTAACCATGTGACTTTGGGCAAGTCACTTAACCCCAACTGCCCTCAAAAAAAAAAAAAGGAAAGAAAAGAAGAAAACCAAGATATATAGGAACTGAAAAAGACTGGAGAGCCCTACCCAAATGAATTATCAAATTATAATCAGTAATCAAATTATAGTACTGGTTCTGCTGGTTTTCCTATGTATTAATATAGGTCTTTCCTTATTTATTTGCTTCATCTTTATTTTAAAATATCATGATTACTTCAGCCACTCACCAATGATTGAATATTTAGGTTGCTTCCTTTTTCCTTTTGGCCTTACATCTAGGTCAGCTTTTTATTTTTTATGATTTTGGGAAGACAAAGTCCAAATATTCAATAGAATCAAAGTGTCCAAAGGTACAATGTGGGGTTTTTCAAAATTGTCCAATCTGCAAGAAAAACCAATGAGCAGAGCTCTGAGCTAATGGTACTTTATTTTAATAAAGGGTCTATGCTCCCCTCTAAGGAAGTGACCCCAGATCTTTTTCACAATCTGAGATGCCTCCTTCCTCCAGGGTTTTAATTTTACAGTGCTTGATACCCAGACAATACATGTGCAGCAGCCCAAAAATACAGAGTCTGATTGGTGGACAGACCATGCCCCTCGGAGGGTCTATACAAAATACAGAATCCCACTGATTGACAAATAGGCTTGTCAGTAGAGCTTAACAGACCTACCTTAACCTTCCAAGAGGTCCTACCAAGCTGATAAACAAGTTTTCAGGGTTGTGCTGATGAATAGATATCAAAATATTTATTTATTTATTTTTAAGCAATCGGGGTTAAGTAACTTGCTCAAGGTTACACGGCCTGTTATTTCTGGGTGTGGTGCTGAGTATCTGAGCCCGGATTTGATCCAGGTCATCCAGACACTAGAGCTGGTGCTCTTACTCGCTGAGCCACCTGGCTGCCCCTAAGCAATTGGGGTTAAGTAACTTGCTCAAGGTTACACGGCCAGGTGTTTCTGGGTGGGTGCTAAGTCTCTGAGCCCGAGATTCGATCTCCAGGTCTTCTCAACACTGGAGCTGGGGCTCTTACTCGCTGTGCTACCTGGCCACCCCTATCAAAATATTTACATAAGCCAACAGGCCAGTAGAAAGGCAGCCTGCAGTTTGGCAACCAGGGTCACTCAGTGGCTATGTGCTCATGTTGGGCGATTGAGAGATGACAAGGGATAGAGGGGCAACAAAAACAGTTGGGGGTCTTTCCATGTAATTGAGTCACCTCTGTCACGATGGATTTGGACACTGGAACAAGGAAAAACCAGGGTAGAGGTCCTCTAGTGAGCTTCCTATGATTAAACAAGTGAACTTTCAATCTGCAGTTTACAGCTCTGAGGCCTATCAGAACTTATAATCACTACCCTTATGGAATCATACCAAACAGATTAATACTGATTAGAATAATAGAGGGATCCAATAAATCATCTATCACATTAGGTACAATCAACTGTGTGCTTCTTATTACATATCATAATACTGCTCTCCAAAATATCTGTAGCAATTGACAAGTGGCACCACTAATGGAATGTAGGTACTATTTTCTCTTGGTAAGCTTCCTAAAGCCTTCCCACTACAGGATAGGTCTCTTGTCCTGAACTCAGCAGATGGTATCTATCTGTTCCACCAAATTCAGGACTAGCCCCCCAAGATTATAGGAATCAGGAGAGAGGGAGAAAAGAACTACTGTATGATTTAAAAAGTTCCTCCTGGGGCAGCCAGGTGGCTCAGCAATTAAGAGCAACGGCCCCAGTGTCGGGATGACCTGGGGATCGAATCTGGGCTCAGATACTTAGCACCACACCCAGAAATAACTGGCTGTGTAACCTTGAGCAAGTTACTTAACCCCAATTGCTTTAAAAATAATAATAATAATAATAAAAGTTCCTCCATGAGTCTGCCATGCGGTGCCATCCATCATCAATCAATCAACAAGGCACTAAGCCTTACTATATGTCATATACTATGCTAGACACTGGGGACACAAATACAAAGAATAAAACAATCTTGTGACTTGTTTTTCATTATTTTCTTGCATTGTTCTCATTTCTCTTCCCAATTTTTCCTCTACTTCTCTTACTTGATTTTCAAAATATTTTTTGAGCTCCTCCATGACCTGCGACCAATTCATATTTTTCTTGGAGGCTTTTGATGCAGGAGTTTTGATTTTGTTGTCTTCTTCTGGTTGTATATTTTGATATTCTTTGTCACCAAAGAAAGACTCTATAGTCTAGTTTTTTTTTCCTTTGCTCATTTTTCAAATGTTTGCTCATTTTCCCAGCCAATTACTTGACTTTTGAACTCTTTTCCAATGTAGGACTCTGCTTCCAGAGTGCAGAGTGCATTGTCCTAAGTTTCTGGGGTTCTGTGCAGCTGTTGTCAGAGTTACTTCTAGGCACCTGTAAATTTTCAGTTCTTCTAAGGTGACATGACCAAAGGAGAGGTGTTTACTCCTCTCCTGGCCTGTGGTCTGGTCTGTGAGTGACCACAAGTACTCTTTTCTGCCTCAGAACTGTGAAGAGGACTCCATCTCCACAGTCACCACAAGCTCTGCCATAAGAACACTCCTCCTCACCCTAGGACTGCCACCCAAGCCCGTGACCCAGAACCAAGCAGGGCAAAGCAAGAGAATCTTGCCTCAGTACCAGCAACAAGATTCCTGCAAATGCCCTCTGATTAGCCACTTGGTCCCCCCACCATCTGTGGGCCTGGAGCTCCAGAAGCAGCCATCACTGCCACTGCTGCCACCGCCACTCCACTGCCCTGGGGCTGGACCAAGTTCTTTTCTCACTTAGGTTCAACAGAGTTTCCCCACTGACCTTCTACTTTGTCTTTGGTGTTTGTAGGTTCAATCCCAACTCTCAATGGGTGAGTCTAATGGGGAGACAGCTAGTACATTTTATATATATATATATATGTATATATATGTATATATATATATATATATCTCACACAAATATAAAGCTAATAAATACACACACAGAAAAGTAGTTAACTACAAGGTAGTTTGGAAGGGAGGGTACTATCAGTTGGAGGTGGAGGTGAGTGAGCTATATCTTAAAATGCAAGAGAGGGAGGGCCCTATGAGGTAGAAGTAATGTATTTTCAGGCAGGTTTCAGGGCCTGAGTAAAGGCATATGGACAAGAGATGGAGTGTTGTGAGTGAGAAACACACACCACAGAGGACAGTTTGGGCTGGGTTGAGTGAGTGAGGGGAGTAATATCTAATAAAGCAGGAAAGGTAGGGTGGGACTTACCTTAAAAGCTAAACAGGAGTTTCTATTTCATCCTACGGGCAATAGGAAGCCACAAGAGTTGGTTACATTAGGGAGTCATGTGGTCAAATTTGTGATCCAGGAAAACTACTCCAGCAGGAGTGTGTAGGATGGAGTAGAGTGTGACAGAGGCTGGGGGCAGGGAGACCAAAAATTTAGGAGGCTATTATAATAATCTAGGTGAGAAGTGATAAAGGTCTAAACTAAGGTGGTAACTGTGTAAGAAGAGAAAAAAGGGGTTAGATATGACAGGAGTTGTAAAGGTAGAAAAGGAAAGATCTAGCAACTGATTGGGTAATGTGGAGTGAGGAACGGTGAGGAATTTAGAATAATGCTGAGATACTGGAAGATGAAGGACAAACAATGACAACAGAAATAGGGAAATTTGGAAGAGATGAGGACTTATGGCGGGGATTCTTAAGTTCGTGTCTTTAAACTTATTAAAAAAATTTTGATAACTATTTTAAATGGTTTACTTTATAACCCTGTGTATTATTTTATGCATTTAAAAACATTCTGAGGAGTACATGGGTTTGGGTTTGTTTGTTTTTTTTTTTTTTTCATCAAGCTACTAAAGCAGTCTATGACACAAAAAAAGTGGAGAACTCCTAATACAGGAGGAAAGAGCATGAGGTCAGTTTTAGATAGGTTGCGATTAAGATGGCTATAGTGCATACTGTTTGAAATGTCCAATAGTCACCTGGTGACCTAGGGCTGAAGCTTGGGAGAGAGACTGGGTTAGGATATGTAGATCTTGGAGGTATCTATAGTGAGATAATAGTTAAACCCACTCAACCTGATGAGGGTCCTAAAAGAATGAGTATAGAGAGAGAAGGGAAGGAAGTGCACATTAGAATTTTGGGGAAAAAAAAAACCCACATTTAGGTGGTGTGATCAATCAGCAAAGGAAACTGAGAAGAGGCCAGACGGGTAGGAAACTGACCAGGAGAGATTAGGCAGGAAAACTCAGAGAGGAAAGAGTATCTTGGAAGGCAGAGAGGCCAACAGTGTCAAATTCAGCAGATCAGCTGAAAAGGATTAGGATGGAAAAAGAACCACCAGATGGGGCAAATAAGGGTTTATAGGTCACTCTGGATAGAGCTGTACCAGTTGAGTGATGAGGTCAAAAGCCAGATTTCAAAGGGATGAGAAGTGAGTGAAAGGAGAGCAAGTAAAGGTACCATAGGCAGAGAAATTTTTCTACCTTTAGCTTTTTTTTCTGGACCAAGGTGAGATCTAATCTACCTACCAGTTTAAAAATCACAAATAGAGACTATGTAAGACATATAGACATACATCGTTTTATTTTGCTTCACAGATGCTGATTTTTTAAAAACCAAATTGAAGGTTTGTGACAATCCTGCATTAGGCAAGTGCCATTTTTCCAATAGCATGTGCTCACATTGTGTCTGTATCACATTTTGGTAATTCTTTTAATATTTCAAGCTTTTCCATTATTATTATCTGTGATGGTGATCTGTGATCAGTTATCTTTGCTGCTACTATTGTAATTCTTTGGTGAGCCAAGAACTGCACCCATATAATGTGTGTTCTGACTGCTCTACTGAACAGCCGTTCCGGTCTCTCCCCTCCTCAGGCCTCCCTGTTCCCTGAGAGGCAAAAACATTGAAATGAGACCAATTAATAACCCTACAAAGGCCTCTAAGTGTTCACGTGAAAGAGTCAATCAGTGAAGCAAACTTCACGTTGCCTTATTTTAAGAAATTGCTACAACCCCCACACTCCATGTACCAATGGCAAGTGGAATCAGCTTTTCAAAAGTTTTTGTACATTTTGCATGTGTGTGTGTGTTAACCACAGGGTAGATCCCTGCCTGTTGTGGTTAGCACACCAGGCTTACGCTGGGAGAAGCAGACAATTTTTAGGGCACCTTTTCTAGCCTCTTTCTCAAGCCAGGAGGTGAGCAGAGCAGTCCTTTAAAAATGCTGCTCAGACAACCAAGGGGCTGCTGAATCACATTGCTGCTTCAGTCCAGCAAGAAAATGACCCTATGGCCTGGGATGCCTATGTGCAGGGCTGTGACAACAGCTCCAAATGTATCTGCACCTGCTGCTTCATCACTTGCCAGTTGCCACAGGACTTTGAGGTAGGTAAAAATGGTAAAATGGTATGGGTGCTATCTTTTGACTTGCATATAAGTTGGATCTAAATGAGGCAGAGTTGTGCAAAGTCATCAGTCTTACTTTCTCTTCCAAAGTCATCAAAGTCCAGTGGCAAAACAAAAGTCAAGATGATTAGCGATGGTCTGGGATGCAGTGGAGGACTGGCATCCTTCATGTCTAACCAAGCTCTAAGCACTCCACAGTGCCTGCTTTAGCTGCCTTCATGGTCTCTGGAACAAACTGTTCTCATCCACTCACTAACTCACCAGTGGGTCTGAGGCTCCTTGGTTGCCCTCAACCTGGTTTTAGCCAGTCTTCCAAAATAGTTTACCAAGGTGTGGCTGCTTTGCATGCTACAGCTTCTTAGAGCCATAGGTGAGAGGTAGATGAATCAGGTGGACACCAAAGACAGATGAGCACCCCTGAAAAGGGCTCAGAAGCCCTTATACCAGAAGGGCTGGACTTTCCTGAACATACCCTACACCCCCTACATGGAATGTATACATGTATGCATACATATATAACCATATATAGATACAAAGTACATAATACAATGCTTATAGTTGATATATGTGTGCTTGTGCATACACAATGCACACACAGAAATAGATGTCATTCTAAATGAAGGTGCCATTTACCATAAATAAATGCCATTCTTGAAGAAATGAGAGATATTTTCTGTTGCTGTTCAGTCATTTCAGTCATGTCCACCTCCTTATGATTCCATTTGGGATTTTCTTGGCAAAGATACTAGAGTGGTTAGACCCTAAAACGAATATAACCCAGAAGCCACCCCAACTTTCAACAACTACCACCCTGATCAGTCAGCAGCCATCAATATGGAGGCAAGACCCTTCACAAGCAAGAAGATTACTCTATCCAAGGTACATTCAAGCTGAAGACCTGAGTTTCTTTTCCCTACTGCCATATGTTGGGGCCCATCCTAGCATTAAAATACTTGTTTATTCTAATTCATTTATTCAATGAGCTTTTATTTGGTATCTACTATGTATGCTGGAGATTTAAAGATAAACAAAAGCCTTTCTATTCTAAAACAGTTTATGATAAGTATAATCTGGGGTATGAACAGGAGGTAGAAACATGTACAAAGATAAAAAAAGACTATAAGCTATGAGGATGTAAGGCTACAGGGAGCTCAAACGAGGCATCAATCAATTAACAAGCATTTATCAAGGCCCTACTGATGGGGTGCTTGGGATCTATATTTGTAACATCAATTTGTAAAACCAGTTTCTAAAATCACACCCCCCACCCCAGTCTCAGAGCAACTCTGCCCATCCCCCTACCCACACTCTGCCTAGCTTCAGAGCATTAACTCTGCCCAGCAACAACTCATGAACTGTTTATCTCAGCTTGGAACAGTGACAAGCTACACCTATCAATCCTTCACAAAAGTATCTATAAACATTCCAGCTTAGGCAACTATTATCTCCCTCTTGTATAGTGTCCCGATGCCCCCATGAATCCTTCAGTACCCTATCTCTAGGTTCACTCCTTGGCTGCCTCAATGAATCCTTCAGGACCCTATCTCTGGGTTAACTCCTTAGCCTATTATCCACACACTGAGTCTCCCAGACATCAATCTTATCAAACATGACACTGATAGGTGGCAGACTGGGCACTTCTCCATCATCCCTTGACTGCTCGATAACTTAAGTGACATTTCAAGCCTAAAACCACACCTCCAGATAGCCCCCCCTTGGGCTTTTTCCCAGTGAATTACGGGCAATACACCTTCTCAGTTACATTAAAAGTGCATGTCCCTTTAAACACTGGCCCCACCTTAACTCCTCCCTAATCCCACCCTTAATCACCTAGTTAGCATAATTGGCACGGGTTCTACTATGGATTATTCTATAAAAACCTTAATTCTACCCCTTTGAGGTTACAGGTCCCCTAAAGGACTCTTGCCTGCTGTACAGCCTAACAATAAACTTGCAAGTCCCCTAAGGACCCTTGCCCACTGTATAGCGTACAATAAACTTTTACAACTCTGACTCCAAGTTGGCTTGGGCTGAATTCTTTCCAGACTGAATCGAAGGCTTTCTGGTCTTAGAAAAAGATCAGAGTTCCTGCTGAACCATATAGCCATCCCTCATCACTACTATGTGGCAAGCACTGGGCTATATGCTGGGGCTACAGAGATAAAAGTGAAACAAACCCTACCCTTGCAAACCTCACTATTTAGCTGAAGGAAAAAAGGTGTGTGTGTGTGTGTGTGTGTGTGTGTGTGTGTGTGTGTGTGCATGTGTGTGTAGCTGCAGTAAGAGGGTATGTGTGTGTATAGGTTTGAGCTGCACTTTGAAGGAAACTAGGGATTGGAAGAGGAAGTGAGGAGGGAGTGTATTTCAGCCATCAGGGATAGCCCAGAGATGGGAGAGGGAAGGGAAAGGAATAAGCTTTTATATAGCGTCTACTCTATGCCAGGCATTGTCCTAAGCATTTTACAAATATTATCTCATTTGATCCTCACAATAATCTGGGGTGGTAGGTGCTGTTTATACTCCCATTTTAGAGATGAGGAAACTGATGCAGACATTCTCAGGTTCACACAGTTAGTAAATTTGGGTCTAAGTTGAAAAGGCTCTAAATATCAAGCTGAGAAGTTTGAGAAAACTCTTACATACAAATTTTGCACATATTAAACTTGGAAAAATGCAAAATCATTTCAGCTTCTCTCAATCCCCTTAATTCCTCCCTTTCACTCATTTCACAAGTGGAATTAGTTACTGAGTCTTATAGATTTTATCTTTTTAATCTCTTCCCTTCATCTCACACAGCCACAACCCTAGTCCAGGTTCTCATCACAGATCACCTAGACTATTTTATTAACCTCTTAATTGGTCTCCCTGTTAGCTAGGTGGCACTATGCATAGAATGCTGGGCCTGGAGTTAAGAAGACTCAGTTTCCTGAGTTCAAATCTAACCTCAGACACTTTCAAGCTGTGTGAACCTGTGCAAGTCACTTTACCCTGTTTCTCCCAGTTTCCTCTTCTGTAAAAATGAGCTGGAGAAGAAAATGACAAACGACTCCGGTAACTTTGCCAAGAAAACCTGAAATGGGGGACATGACTGAAAAACAATTCAACAACAAAAAGGCTCTCCCCGTCTAATCAATCCCCACACAGCCACAACTTATTTTTGTTAAGCATAGGTCTAAACATGTTACTTTCCCCTAAATAAACTGCAGTTTATTTCCAAGGTCAAATATAAACTCCTTTGTTTGGCATTTAAAGCTCTTCATAATCCAATTCTTTTCTATGCTTCCAGTCTCCTGACATATCACCCCCCCTCCCATGTTATCCATTTGCACTAGTCCCTATCTTGATGTTCCTCACATATAGCACTCCACCTCTCTTCTCTGTGGTCTCTACCCTAGTTGGTAGACCCCAGGCCTGGAATGTTCTCCTTCATGGATTCCCCTTCAAGTCTCAGCTCAAAGCATGACGTTCTACAGGCCTTTCCAAATTTCTTCAGCTATGAACACCTTTCCAACTAAGGTTATCTTGTGTGTGCTTTCTATATGTTATCTCCCTCAACAGAATGTAAACTCCTTGAGGACAGGGATTATTTTTTTTCTCTGTGTCACCAGTAGCCAGTATAGTGCCTGCCACATGGCAGATGGTTAGTACATACTTCCTGATTGATTTTAGTAAGTCACAACATACAGTAAATGCTTGAAAATATTTGCTAAACCAATGTATCTAACTCTGACTAAAGTCTACATCAGTGGTTCTCAAAGTATGGTCTGGGGACTCCTGGAGTTTCTAAGACTCTTTCAAAATGTCTTAGAGGTTAAAACTATTTTCATAATAATGCTAAAATATTTTTATTTCCAATATGGTAAATACTGAGTTTTAAAAAGCTCTTTGGGGTCCTCAGTGTAAAAGGATCCTTAGACCCAAAAGCTTGAGAATCACTGGCCTACATCAGAGATATGAAACACATGTGGCCCACAACACGTCTTAGTAAGGCCTGAACCAGATTAAAATGAAATTGGGAAATATTTAATAAAATAAATAAAAATACAATGAAACATAGATAACATTAATACATGGTTCTCTAAATCAACATACTCTCACAGGGATCTTTACAATATGGTTCTGTGGTCCTGTTTCTATTTGTGTTTAACATCTCTGGTCTACATAATACTCTCAGGAATCACTCTTTTCTCCCTTCAATGTTTTAGAAAATATTTAATGAATACTCACTATAGTTATTGTCCAGAACATTCCCCCTGGAGTAAGAGCAGTACACCAATTACAAGATACATTCATCAAATGTTTTATTCATTTTACACAGAATCTTAAAACTGTAAAGACCTTTCTTAATAACAAGAGAAATAACACTTGGAAGTTCCATCAAGTAGAAGAAAAACTACCTTCAAATAAAAGTGCATAATCTACCCTGCACAGACTTAGAAGTCCCAGGGAGGCAGATCTTGGCTCACTATAAGGAAAAGGCTAAGAACCAGACAGAGCCTGACTATGGATGAGGTTGCTTCCATAAGGAATGAGCTCTGCATCACTGGAAAAGCTAAAGCAGAAGCAAAGGGATCACTTTTCAGGGAAGCTGTAGTTGGAAGAATGGATTAAAATATTAGATGATCTCTTAAGATTCCTTCCAGTTCTGACAGTTGATGTTTTCTGGGACAGAAAAAACCAGAAGCACTCCAAACCTGCACCCTGCTTATTCCAGGCATGAAGGTTAACCGTCTGTTGTGCAGTGGGCATCGTCCCTACCTCACAAAATGGCTATTGAGGCTCAAGAGAAGACCAATCTTAGCTAACATTAATACAGAACTTAACTACATGGCAAGCACTGTGCTGAGCACTTAACAAGCATTATCTTGCTACTAAAAAGACTAATAATAATAGTGAACATTTACATAGTGCTTATTATATGCCAGGCACTGGGCTAAGTGCTTTACATTTATTATGTTATTAATAATAATAACCTAACATTTATTTATCTCTTATATTGTGCCAGGCACTGTTAAACACTTTACAATTATTATCTTATTAATAATAATAGCTAACATTTACGTAAGATTTGCTATATGCCAGGTACTGTGCTTTACTGTCTTTTTTTTTGAAGGAGGGAAGGCAAGGCAATGGGGGTAAGTGACTTGCCTAAGGTCACACAAGTAGTGTGTCTGAGGCCAGATTTGAACTCAGGTCCTCCTGACTCCAGGACCGGTGCTCTATTCACTGCAGCACCTAGCTGCCCCCTATCTTCTTATTATTACTAATAATAATGGCTAACATTTATATAGCACTTAACTATGTGCTAGGAACTGTGCTGAGTGCCTTACAATTATTATCTCATTTGATCCTCACAACAAACCTAGGAAGAAGGTGTTATTATCCCCATTTTACAGATTGGGAAACTGAGGCAAACAGGTTAAATGATATACCCAGGGTCATATAGCCAGTAAGTATCTGAGGCCATTTTTGAACTCAGGTCTTCCTGGCTCCAGGCCTAGTGTTATGTCCACTGTGCCACCTAAGCGCCCACTTTACTAACCTTAAGCTACTTAGGCATATCATATATCCTTTAAGCATATCAGCCATGACTAGTGCTATTGATCATGAATGGTCTCTTCTAAGGTGACATGCACTTTTCAACTTTCCCCACTCCCTCCCCTCTTTACTGAAACTGTACCTAGGCAAAAACTATCAGAGTTGTGTGAAAGGAAGAGGAATGAATTAGGAGTTGGGCTGATGGAATCCTAATAGAGCTGCCTCCAGTCCCAATATTCTAACTTCTTTATAGGCCCCACTGAACTACCTACCTAGCAGGCCCTACCTAGCCCCTCACCCCCCCCCCCCAATATCATGGCTTCTTCATATATGCCTCACTGCTCACTAGAACAACAGGTATGCCCATGAACTCATATTTCTCACAGAACGGCAGGCATGGCCATGTGATAGGATGCCAGCCACTGCCTCCAACTACATACTGCTCCCTGACCCATCCCTCAAAATTTTCCACAGAAACAGGTGTGTCCATGCCCTCAACCACAATCACATCCATCTAGTCTCAGACAGGACCACAATAGTCAGCCAATCAGAAAGCAGCACCACCAGGATGCCCAAGCAGGATGTGGACTCCAAAACAATAGAAGTAATTTCCCTAAGTAGGAACCTTCTCGGTAATAGTTAAGAATTGACCTAAACTGAACTTACCATGTAAAAGGTTTATTATAATATCATTATCATACATACATACCCCCCAAAATGGGTGTTTCTGTATGCAATGTAGGTGATCTCATATGCAGTTCCACTGTGGCTGGGACCCCTCCCCTATTACCTAATCTCTTAACAAACCCCTCCTGCCTTTTAATATTCATAATTTCTGTTATGTAATTGCATCTTTACCCTATAAAAATCCATCTCGCTGTCTCTGAAGTTGCTGGTTCCTCTTGGAACTTAGCACGATTCATGAGAGGCATCAATCTCAATAAATGCCTATACTTAGATTAGAGGTGGTCTGACTCTGAATTCTTTGAGACAGTTCCACCACAACATTCGAAAGCAAAACAAGGTGACCTCTGTTCTAAGTCCTGATTCTGCTACTGATGTACTGGAAAAAGCACTTTCCTTCTCTGGGCTGTAGTTTCCTCCTCTGAAAAATGAAGAGGTTGGGTGGGATAACCTTTAAGGTTCTTTTAGTGCTGCTGTTCTATGTTCTAATTTCCTTTCCAGCGTGTCTCCTAGAATACATCTTCCACATAATAATAACCGATTGCATTTACAGAGTGCTTTTGATTTACAAAATGCTTTACCTGCATTAACTCATTTGGTAAATGACACATGGCAGCTCTTTTAGATACCTGAAGACTATAATCATGCCCACCCTTCACAGTCCCCATTTCTAGGCTAAAACAACTTCAGTTCCTTCAAAGCATCCTCACCCAACAGTTTCGTTTTGAGTTATTTCACCATCCTGGTCATCCAGGTCTCGTCAATGTCTCTCCCTAAGAAGGCTGTCCAGAAGTTGACCCAATATACACCAAGCTCAAGGGCCAACTGCCTATGGAAGATAAGGACCCAGAAAAGGAAGGAGGCAATTCTACGTTCTTCCATGGGGCCCATACATCACGGGGTGGGCTTATGTGATGCTTGTCCCAGGGAGATTAATACTACTGGGAACAGGAACATAACACCCTGTGCTTTCTTTGGTTCTGGGAGCCTGATCTGGGTGAGGAGGAAATGGCTCTCCTTTCACAATGCTAAATGGGACTTTCTGGGGATGGGAGAGCTGATTGGTCCAGTTCTTGGGCCAGGGAGCTTTGTCTCTTTTGTTTGTGGTTTCTCTCTGAAGCTGTCCTTAATGAGCCTGGTGCCAAGAGATAAACACCTGGGATAGACAAAAGGTCTTCTTGGAGTTCTTCCAGGTTACCCAATAACTCTCCAAAGACAGATTGCTAGGATACAGAAAGCCTGAGGAATACTACCTGGCACGGATTACCCACTGTGGGCAGAACACTGTCTCAGGCACTTTCAGGAGGAACCGGATGTAAAATAACAATGAGAACTAATAGTTATATAATATTTTAATATAAATTTATCTCATTTCCTCCTCAGAAACACCCTGTGAGATAACTACTAAAAATATTATTTTTGGATGGAATTTGTGATTTCACTGAAGAAATTCTTTTTACTAATATAAGTCTGTGGCTGATCTGCTATTTACAATCTTACTTAATGGTTTAGGGAAGGAAACTGTTAAGTAATTCATCCAGGGATACACAGCCAGGATATGTGTTAGAGGTATCTCTTGAACTCAAGTCTTCATGACTCTAAGGATGTCCTTCTATCCATTGTAACAGGCTGACTTTAGAGCAAGTATTGTTAACTCTTTTTGACAGATGAGGAAACAGAGGATCAATTACATTCAAGGTCACATACCTTAGTAAGTGTGGAAGACAGGACTCAAACTTAGGTCTTTTTGACTACCAACAGTCTTTTCCCTAAAGCCCCAAAGCCATCTCTGGGATCCCAAGCTCCAACTAATTGTATCTTTTAAATGAACTCTCTTGGTTATTTTTTTTCTGGGCCTTCTACTTAAACAAGGGCATCCTTTTGTATGGATGAGATTCCAAGAATGAGGGTTGGGAGCCAGGAGATCTGTGTTCTAGTCCAACCTCTACCACTAAGCAACATAAATCAATGTTCATTTATCACCTCTCTAAGCCTCACTTTCTTCATTTAGAAAAATGAGAAAAAACAAAAAAAAAAAAACATTTGAAAAAAGTTAAAGCTTTATTACAGATGCACAGTATTTGCCCTTGTCATTGTCTCAAAGTAGGTCCCTAACCTAGGAAATTTTACCAGATCCAAGTAAAGAGGAGAAATCGATAAAGCTTGTAGGCAATGCTGAAGCCCAACCTCCTCAAAAAAAAAGGGGAAAAAAAAAAAGAAACGAAAAGCCAGAGATAACAGACTGCATACCACAGCTCTCGGTCAGGCCCCATGCAATCCTAGATCAAATAAGGTATTTGTAAAGCATTTAGCCCAGTGCCTAGGGTACAAAGTAGCACTTAATTTTAAATGCTGGTTTTCTCCCCTCCCCAGCCATCTTCACCTGGCTCCTTTAACAGACTGCATATTTTCTGAAGACTGGCCAGAGGGTATGGATACCACAGGGGCACCTGGGTTTGAGTCCTAAATTGGGAGAGACCAGGCGGCTGCAGGCCCAAGATCTAGAGGGGCCCAAGGTTCGGCTGGAATCTAGGGGGCTCCTCACGAATCCTGCCATAGGTAGCCAGGGTGTGGCGGGACCAGAAGCCGCAGGAACCTGGCCAACAAGGACCGAGCGCCTTCGCATCCCCCTCCTGGAGCCCTTTAAATCCCGGGCTCTTTAAACCGCAGGCTCCGCGCAGGTGTGCGTGCGGTGGGTAGCCGGGCAGCCAAGGACTGGGGCAGGGGCTACTCGAAGGACCCGGCTGAATCCGCCTTCACCGCCCGGGGCCGCGGGGGGTCCCTCGGGCCGAGTGGATCCTGAACAAAGAGCGGTGCGGAGCTGCGCGACTCACCGGCATGACGGCGGAGACTGCGGGTGCGGGAGGCTGGAAGCTAGAAGCTGGAGGGTCCCGGGGCAGGCACTGCTGAAAGCGAGGTCCGGAGTCCGGGCGCTTCCGGATGCGCGGCCGCAAGGGGCCCTAAGCCCTGCCCCCGCCGGGGGCTGGGCCGCCGCCCGGCCTTCCCTGGTGCAGGGCGCAGGGAGGAGCTGCTGCGGAGGGGCGGGGCCTCGTCGCGGGGCGGGGCTTTCCCTTGGGGCGGGGCTTCTTGGGCGGGGCGGGGCCCGGCGTCAGGGGTATGGCCCGCGATCCGGCAGATTCGGAAACCGAGGGAGCGAAGCGGCTGGCCCCTGGCCAGTGCAGAGGTTAGCGGAGATACCAGGGCGGGCAAAGAGACCTACGAGGAACGGAGGAGCAGAGGCAGGCTCAGGGGCAGACCCAGGCTTTGCGAAAACCGGCAGGTGCCCAGATACGGCCCCCCCATCAGCCTTGTCATCCCCTCTGCTGCCTCTGACAGTAAAGATGCTGTCCTGCCCCGCCTCTTCTGCTCTCACAGCCGTTACCTGAGAGCCTCTAGGAAAGAGAGGAGCGCGCTAGCACGATGCTAGGCAAACCGCAAGCGCTTAATAAGTGTTTGCTAACTGACTAGCACAATACCTGCAGCTCCTCCATCGAGTGCCGGCTTTAGGCTTGGTCCTGCCAGGGGTGGGGAACCTTCGGCCTCCAGGTCACATGTGGCCCTCTAGGTCCTCCGGTGCGGCCCTTTAACTGAATCCAAACTTTACAGAGCAAATCTACACCCAGATAGTGGTTTTTCAGCCTCTACTTGAAGACTTCCAAGGAGGGGAAACCATCCCCTTCCCCAGCCCCCACAAGCAAGTCCCTTCCACTTTTGAACAGCTCTGATTGCTGAGATTTCTTTTTCCTGATATCAAACCTAAATCTGTTTCTTACAACTTCTACCATGGAGCTGGTTCTGCCCTCTGGGGCTAAACAAAAAAGTCAAATGCTTCTTTAATGTAACATTTCTTCAAATACCTGTCATGTCCTCTCTGAATCTTTTCTTCTCCAGGCTAAATAACCCCAGTTACATATCACTTCAACCAGTCCTCATGTAATAGGACTCAAGGTCTTCTACCCAATCACATGCCCTCCTCTGGATCCTCTCCAGCATATCTATATTTTTCCTAAACTGTAGTTTAGGAATTGAACACAATATTCCAGATGTGCTCTAACCTATGCAGATATAGAGGGACTGTTGGCTCTTTTTTTTCCTGGAAGCTATGACTCTCTGGATCCCAAAATACTTTTAGCTCTTTTTGGCCGCCATATCACACTGCTAACATATTGAACTTTGGGAACAGTAAAATCACCAGATCTTTTTTAGATAAACTGCTGTCTAACCATGCCTACTGCCATCTTGTACTTGTGAAGATTTTTTTTAACCCAAGTGTAAAACTTTACATTTATTGCTATTGAATATCATCCCATTACATTCAGCCCAAAGCTCTGGCCTGTCTAGATCTTTTTGTAGCATTACTCTGCCATTCAGTGTGCTTGTGATCACTTCTGGCTTTGTGTTATTTGCAGATTGTATCTTTATCCGAGTCATTGATAAAAATGGTAAGCAGTTCAAAGCTAAGCATGGTCCCTGGGGCACAGCACCCTAGACTTTCTTCCTGACATAAAAATATTAACTACTTCTCTTCATGTTCTATTGTTCAACTAGTTCTTTATATAATCATAGTTATTGTCTAGTCCACATCTCTCTTACTTTTCCAAAAGGATAGTATGAGATCCCTTCTCTCTACTCACATAGTTAACTACATTAGTTCAAGCCTTAATTACTTCTGAGTTGCCTCAAGTCTCTATCCACTACAATGCATCCTACACACTGCTGCCAAAGTAATTTTCCTTAAGCACTGATCTGACCATGTCACTCCCTTAATCAATTTCATGGCTTCCTACCCGTGTTTCCCCAATAATAAGACCTATCCCGAAAATAAGCCCTCCCCTTACTGTGTAAGATTCCTCTAAAATAAGCCCTCCCCCAAAAATAAGCCCTATTGAGATTGCTACTGTAGTGAAGGTGATCCCCTGAGCTACACGCTACATTACGGTACCCTCTGTATGCACCGTCTCCCCCCCCAAACGCACGCCACGCTCTGAGCTGCATCCAATCAGAGCTGCAGCAGTGAGCGCGTCATCCTGTTCTTCCCCAGTGATTTGCTTGCTGGCGCCATTGAGAGCAGTGCAGTGGAGGAGAGCTGAGGCAGGACAACATAAGCCCTCCCCTGAAAATAAGCCCTCTGGTGTTTTTCTTTCCAAAAAAAAATAAGACAGTGTCTTATTAACGGGGAAACATGGGTAGTGCCTCTAAAATATACATATATGTAAAATATATGCATATATATGTATATGTGTGTATCCACATGGATATACATGTGGATATAAATATATATATATATACACAGACACATATGTATATATATGTGAATGTACATTCTTCTGTTTAGCTTATAAAGCCATTCACAATCTTGCCTTAACCTATCTCTCCAGACTCATTGTACATTACTTCTCTTCTTACTCTCTAAGATTTAAATTGGCATTATCTCTGTTCCTAACATAGGATATTGAATCCTCTGCTGCCATGCCTTTTCACAGGTTGTCCCCCAGGACTGGAACAAACTCTGTCCTCACCTCCACCTCATAGAATTCCTCTCTTTCTTTTCTTTTTTTTTTTGGGGGGGGGGAGAGAAGGCAAGGCAATTTGGGCTAAGTGACTTGCCCAAGGTCACACAGCTAGTATGTCGAGTGTCTGAGGTCAGATTTGAACTCAGGTCCTCCTAACTCCAGTGTCAGTGCTCCATTTACTGCACCACCTAGCTGCCTCAATTCCTCTCTTTCTCATAGATGTAATTCACAGGACACATCTCACTATGAAACCTCACATGATCCCTTCAACTGCCATTGCACTGTCTCTTAAACTATACTGTATTTAAACAATTTGTATTTATATTTATTTTATAATACTTATATATGTTCTTGTTGTCTCCCCCACTGGAATATTGAATTTTCTTTGAAGTAGATATTGTATCATTGATTATATGTGCACAGTGGCTGACACATAGTGTATGTTAAATTCTTGTTGACTAAGTGTTTGTTTGATTACTTATGCCCATCTCAAGGACACTCTCAATATGTATGTAGCTGACTCTCATAAAAACTCTGTGTAGCTTGGAAAGTACCCATATATATTACTAGTTGATGATACTAAAGGCAAGTATTGTTGTTGATGTTTAGTCATTTCAGTCATGACCAACTCTCCATGACCCTATTTGGAATCTTCTTGGCAAAGATACTGAAGTGGTTTGCCATTTCCTTCTTCAGATCATTTTATAGATGAAGAACTGAAGTAGACAGGGTTAAAAGTAACTTGTCCAGGGTCACACAGCAAGTAAGTGTCTGAGGATAGATTTGAACTTAGGAAGATGAGTCTTCCTGATTCTAGGCCCAGCACTCTATCCACTGTACCATCTAGCTGTCCTTAAGGGCAAGTAAAAAAAGATAAAATATTCGAGCATGGCACAATCCTTTACAAATTACAAATTGTGTCAAAAATGATAAAGCTCAGAATAAGCTGAGGCTGTCAAGTAAAGCTGAAGTTATAAAAAGAATCTCATAGCAGTAACCAGTCATTTCCTGCCTTAATTGATTGAAATATAATGAGATTTTTTTTTTTGGTGATGGTATTCAGTGATCACCATGTTTAGCACCTCCTGATTTTTTTCTTTAAGAAAGTATTAAAAATGTATAGCCTTCTATATAGTCTATAATTATTTGGCATCTCCCATCCTTTTTCTTACTGATCCATGTTTTTTAGTCTCCTTTTTGTCATCCTCAACTGGTATTAAAGAATATGTTGATTTAATTTGAAGGGTCTTCAGTTTTTCATGGAATTTCTCTACCTCTTCATTCTCTGCAACAGATGTTGGCTCATATGGTACAATTATTTTCATGATAGTCTTTTTGAAAGTAATTATCATGAGTATGACAATATAAAATGACCACTTGTCCCATGAAATAATGTTTTCTGTTGCCTTTGGGTGTTTGATGAAAAACAACTTTGCAAATTCCTCTATTTGCCTCTTGAAGAAGAAACTATAATCCATCCTTCTGTTTGGCTATAACTTCTTTCTTTCATTTAATTTTGTTTACAGAAATCAATTGATGTTATTCAGTTATTTCAATAAAATATCTACTTACAGGTGGTATAGTATATAGAGCCCTGGGCATGGAGTCAGGAAGACCTAGTTCAAATCTGATCTCAACAAGTCATTAACCTCTGTTTGCTTTAGTTTCCTCAACTGTAAAATGGGGATAATAACAGCACCTACCTCACAGGGTTGTTATAGGACTCAAATGAGATAATATTTATAAAAGTTCCTGTTGCTCAGTAGACATAAAAATGCTTATTTCCCTTCTCTATTCCTTGGTGACTGGACAAAGACTTTTCAGTTAGAGTACCAATAGTCATATTAAAATGTATAGATGGTCTATAAACTATATGATTCTAAGTATCCTTTGCTTCCTTTTCTGTTACTCTGCCACCATTAATATAGAAACAGAAAGAAGATCACAGAGGACTTAATGTTATTAACATTTTTCTTTGTTTCATAAGTTGCCATGGCCAAAGACTCCATCACTGGGCAGCCAGTCTGTTGATGATCAAGTTTTTCATACTACCTAATCCAGTCCTTAAAAAGGATTCTGTTGTTGGGACTGTATTTGAAGCCTTTTCAGTGTAATGGTGGGACCAGCCAGTGAGGACCAGTCCTTGATGAACCTACTTCCAGAAGTACAAAATGGAGAGGCCCTTTCTCTTCCTAATTCACAGTATGTGCCAAGACTCTTATCAGCTTACTGTGTCATGATGAAAAATCTTTTAAATGGCTTCTGAAGTTGGAAATGAGCATGCGTTCAAAAGGTCAAATGGATGGAAGAACTCTCTTTTCTAGGGTTTTCAAGGAAGAAGAAGTGCTGTCAGTGTCTAGACAGGGGCAGAGGTAGAAGCCAAGATAGCATAGCCAGCTGCCAACTCTCCCTACCTGATTGCCATGAAGACACGGTACCATCTCTGTTTTTTTTTTTTAATTTAAAATTTTTCATTATTTATTTATTTATATTCCCTTTTATAAGATTTTGAATTCTAAATTTCCCCCTTCCTCTACTCCCCTCTCCCCAAGACAGCATGCAATCTGATATAGGGTATATATGTATGATCATATTAAACATATTTTCACATTAGTCATGTTGTGAAAGAAGACTCCGAAAAGGGGAAAACCATGAGAAAGAAAACAAAAAACAACAAAACAAGTGAAAACATTATGCTTCAATCTGCATTCAGGCTCCATAGTTCTTTCTCTGGATGTGGATAGCATTTTCCATCATAAGTCTTTTGGAATTGTCTTAGATCCTTGCATTGCTCAGAGGAGCTGAGTCTAACAAAACTGGTCATTGCATAATGTTGCTGTTACTGTGTACAGTATTCTCCTGGTTCTACTGATTTCACTCAGTGTCAGTTCATGTAAGTCCAGGTTTTTCTAAAGTTCTCCTGCTCACCATTTCTTATAGAACAATAGTATTCCATTATATTCATATACCACAACTTATTCAGCCATTCCCCACTTGATAGGCCTCCCCTCAATTTCCTATTCTTTGCTACCACAAAAAGAGCTGCTATAAATACTTTTTGTACATATGCATTCTTTTTCCTGTTTTATGCTCTCTTTGGGATATAGATCTAGAAGTGATATTGCTGGATCAAAGGGTATATGCACAATTTTATTGCCCTTTGGGCATAGTTCTTTTTTTTTATTTTTGGAGGGCAATTGGGGTTAAGCAACTTGCCCAAGGTCACACGGCTAGTTTTGTGTGTGTGTGTGTTAAATGTCTGAGGCCGGACTTGAACCCAGGTCCTCCTGACTCCAGGGCCGATGCTCTATTCACTGCACCACCTAGCCACCCCTGGGCATAGTTCTAAATTGCTTTCCAGAATGTTTGGATCAGTTCCCAACTCCACCAATAATGCATTAGTGTTCCAATTTGCTCACATCTTCTCCAACCTTTGTCATTTTCCTGTTTTGTCATGTTAGCCAATCTGATAGCTACCTCTGTTTCTATTTCCATTGGGTTTATTCTACAAGACACCTCTCATATATATACCCTTATTTCCACCCATACAATCACATGCCTATTTCAGACTCTCTCCACCTTTTATCTGGACAATTGCACTAGTTTCCTAATTGGACCCTGGCCTCAATTCTTTCCCCATTACAATTCTTCCTCTAAATAGCTGCCAAATTGATTTTATTGCGGGAGGGGGGGTGGCGAGACAATTGAGGTTAAGTGACTTGCTGGTGTCTGGGGTCAACTTTGAACTCAAGTCCTCCTGACTCCAGGGCCAACATTCCACTCACTGCGCCACCTAGCTGCCCTCCCAAATTGATTTTCTTAAAACACAGTTATGTCCATATTAGTCAATTAACCAGTCAACAAACATTTACTAAGCACCTACTATGTGCCAGACATCGTGCCAAACACTAGGGATACAAAGAAAGAAAAAAAAATACTGTTCCTATATTTAAGGAACTCACATTCTAACTGTGAAGACAATGTACAAATAATTACATACATACAAGATATATGACATATAAATGGAAGTGGTGGTGGAAAGGGCATGGAAAGGCTTACTGTGGAAGGTGGGATTTGAGCTGTCTTTAAGAAAGCCAGGGAAGCTAGGAGGGGAAGGTGAGGAGGGTACTGTAATAAGAATGTAAATTTTAAAGATCTTCCCTGCCCCTAGGCTAATGTGCACCTGAAGCCTGGGGTGGGGGAGGCTTGTTTTTCAGTAGATACTTCTTGATTGGCCAGTGAGTCAATAAGGTTGTTACATTCTCTGAGCCAGGAGAAGGCTATATAAGCCCTGATGTGTAGCTTTGTTTTTGGGACTCACTTTGAGAAGTGTTCTGTGATTTGATCTGAATTCTGGGAAGCCGTTGTTGAGAGTCCCCCGGCTTTGAAAAACCCAGAATGTGGAAACCCAGATGTTGACTGGGTATGGATGTAATGGTTGGACAGTTTGGAAATCTGTCTACTTGATGTTTCTGTCTTGATAATTATGCCTGTATATTTTGAAGTTTGGGGTGCTGACCTTTTTCCCCTGAACAAGGTAAACGATATATGTCTGACTGATTAAAATAAGCTTGTTAACCCATTTTGAGTTGCTTTCCTTTAACAAAGCAGATCCAAGAACCTGTGGTAGCTGCAAACCCTGAGGACGCTTGGGGTGCTTGCTGCTACAGGTACTCAACATGGACAGCCTTTCTCAATAAACTCTAGTGGTTCACTATATTCTTGAGTGGGTTCATTTCTTGTCTTATTACACATTACTCTTCTTCTCACACCCTATAGTTCAGTCAAAATGGCCCTCATGTTCCTCATACATTGTGTTTCATCTCCTATCTCTGTGCTTTTGGATTGGCTTGAACCCAGTTCTTCTGGACCCCTGTCTCTTATCATCTCTGGTCTCCTTCAAGATTTAACTTAAGTGCCATATTCTACAGGAGTCCTTTACTACTCCCAACTACTACTGCCCTTTTCAATGACCTCATATTCATTTTGTATACACCTATTTATGCACATTTTTATCTCCCTAATAGAATGTCAGTTGCTTGAAGGCAGGCAATATTTCATTTGTATCTTTATATTACCAGGACCTTGAACTAGTTCACCAGTGTGAATGTTGGGGGCTGGCGACTTGAAGCTACTAAATACAAATTCATTCATCACCTCCATACAGAGAATGATTTTGCTATGGCCACCTGGTTTTCAGAGGAAGGGAGAGAAGTAAGAGAAAGGGTGTCAAAGAAGCCAAGGGAGATGGAAATATCCAGAAAGACAGGTGGGTTAGCAGTCAAGAGATGCAGAGATGTCAAGTATGATGAAGTATGATGAAAACTGAGAAAAGATAATTGGATTTATCAATTAACAGATCTTTGGTAATCTTGGAAAGAATAATTTCAGTTGAGTGGTAAGACAAATTTCAATGGGTTGAGAAATGAGAGGGAAAGGTAATAATGTAGAAGCTATTAGAGAAGACAACTTTTTCTAAAAGTTTGACTGTGAAAGGCACATAGTTTGAAGATATCAGGATCAAGAAAAGGTTTTTTGAGGATGACAAAGATTTGGAAATGTTTAGTTCTCAGGGGGAAAAATGGATAGGTAAAGACAGATTGAAGATGGGAAGCAGATGAGAGTGATTAAAAGGACAAGATAGCTGAGGGGATGAGATAATTTAACTTTCCATTTTGTGCTCAGGGAATAATCATTAACTCAGTATTAGTTTTGCTATTGGCAAGGCTGCATCACTGTAATTCGGAGTCCTTGGCTGTTAGGTAAAAAATCTTCCTTCTCTGCTTGCCACACCCTGCTCTCTCATACCCATCAATTTCAGACCCACTCCTTCTTTGTTCCCATCCCGCTAAATCCCCACCTTCATCCCCCCCACTCTTACTATTCCCTTCCAGAGCTCACATTCTTTAACAAACTACCTCTTCTCTTTATACTCCTTCTCATCTTATTCCAACCACAGAATCCTTCCCCCATAAGATGCTGCATTCCTGCTTATGCTTTCCAGGGCTGGATGTTACCTTTTGTTCATGCCCACCAACACTTCGGGCCAGGAGGAGGAGCAAACATGCATATTCTTCTTTACTGCCACTTCCAAACCCTCTCTCTCCCTTGAAGGCATACTTCATCCAGATTTATGACCCTCTGGAGTTCCTAGTGGCTGTCATCTATTAGCTCTCTGTCTGTTCTCTCATTTTTTCCCACTCTCCCAGCCCACCTCTCAAACAACTTTTAAAAGTACCCTGAATTTTGAGTGGGTTAACCAACAAAAAGTCACAATGAGTCATTTTTTCCTGCCTGAAGACACTGGGGTAGGAGCTGGATGGGAGCACAGTATGGAGGAAGTGGCACTGTCTATGGGTCTTGGAAGTAGCAGCAGCAGAGGAAGAGGTGGCAGCAGCAGCACTGGGAGCACCTAGTGCTCAGAGAGGGTAAGGGAACTGAACAACAACTGGTTAGAAAGAGATTTTGGGGAGACCCTGTGCTAGCAGCGGGCTCCATCACCTATTCCAATTCCAGTTGCAGGTCCAGGGCAAAAAAGAGCAATTGTAGTTGTGAGGGAAGAGGCGCTATACTTGGGTAAGAACCAGGGCACAGACCAGGAGGGCAGTGTCCAGACCTCTTACCAGACCACACCACCTTGGAAACACCGAAAACTTATAGACCCTCAGACCTAGCTATGAAAGTCTGAGGACATAAAAGTCAGACAATCAGGTGAGACATCCTCCCCATCCCAAAAGGTGAGCAGAGCCCAACTCTAACATAAAGCCCCAAAGCAAGAAACGGTCTGAAAAAATTAGCAAACAACAAAAAAGGAATCTGACCATAAAAAGCTAGCATGGTGACAAGGAAGGTCAAGATCCAAACTCAGAAGAAAACAATGACTTGCATTCCCCAGCTGATAAATGGTCAAAGTGTATGAACAGACAGTTTTCAGAGGAACAAATTAAAATTACCTGTAGTCACATGAAAAAATGCTTTAACTCACTATTAATTAGAGAAATGCAAATCAAAACAACTCTGAGGTACCACATCACACCTATCAGATTGGCTGAAATTACAAAAAAAGGAAAATGATAAATGTTGGAGAAGATGTGAAAAAACTGGAACACTAATGCATTGTTGGTAGAGTTGTGAACTGATCCAACCATTCTGGAGAGGAATTTGGAACTATGTCCAAAGGGCAATAAAACTGTTCATACACTTTGATACAGCAATACCACTACTAGGTCTGTATCCTAAAGAGATCATAAAAATGGGAAAAGGCAAAAGTATTTGTAGCAGCTTTTTTTGTGGGGGCAAAGAATTAGAAATTGAGGGGATATCCATCAATTGGGGAATGGCTGAACAAGTTGTGGCATATGAATGTAATATAATGCGATACTATTGATCAATAAGAAATGATGAGCAGGTGGATTTCAGAAAAACCTGAAGATAATTGTTTTAGGTGATATATGTACAATCATATTAAAAAATTTTCCACATTAGTCATGTTGTGAAAGAAGAATCAGAATCAAAGGGAAAAACCATGAGAAAGAAAAACAAAAAATAAAAGTGAAAATAGTATGCTTTGATCAGCATTCAGACTCTATAGTTCTTTCTCTGGATGTGGATAGCATTTTCCATCATGACTCTTTTGGAATGTCTTGGATCATTTAATTGCTCAGAAGAGCCAAGTCTATCATAGTTAATCAATGCACAATGTTGCTGTTACTTTGTACAATGTTCTTTTGGTTCTGCCCACTTTACTCAGCATCAATTCATGTAAGTCTTTCCAGGTTTTTCTGAAATCTACCTGCTCATCATTTCTTATAGCACAATATTATTCCATTACATTCATATACCAAAATTTCTTCAGCCATTTCCCAATTGATGGATATTTTCTTGGTTTCCAATTCTTTGCCACCACAAAGACCTGCTATAAATATTTTTGTACATGTGAGATCTCTTTGAGATACAAACCTACTAGTGGTATTGCTGGGTCAAAGGGTATGTACAGTTTTATCGCCCTTTGGGCATAGTTCCAAATTGCTCTCTAGAATGGTTGGATCAGTTCACAACTCCACCAACAATGCATTAGTGTTCCTATTTTCCCACATCTCCAACATTTGTGGTTTTCCTGTTTTGTCATATTTGTCAATCTAATAGGTGTGATGTGGTACCTCAGAGTTGTTTTGATTTGCATCTCTCTAATCAATAGTGAGAGCATTTTTTTCATATGATTATAGATAGCTTTAATTTCTTCCTCTGAAAACTGCTTGTTTCTATACTTTGACCATTTCTTATCAATTGGGGAATGATTTGTATTCTTATAAATTTGATTTAGTTCTCTATATATTTTAGAAATGAAAACTTTATCAGAAACACTGACTGTAAAAATTATTTCCCAGCTTTCTGCTTTTTTTCCAAATGCTTTATTAACTTCTGATTTACAGCATTCATTTCCGCCAGATTTTGAGTTACAAATTTTCTCCCCGTTTTTCCCCTACCCAGCGCCCCAAAATAGCAGTCCCACAGTCCCTCCTCCAAACTGCTCTCTCCCATATTTTCTCTCATACCCCTTTTGACTTTTCCAGTGGATCTCTATGCCCCAGTGCCTGTATATCTATTTCCCAATTATATATAAAATAGTATTAATAACAGTATATATACATATATATTTGAATATTTGATTTTAAAACTTTGAATTCCATATTCATTCCCTTCCTCCCTTGTCACCCACCCTTACTGGGAAGATAAGCAGTTCAGTATAGGTTGTACATGGGTGGCTAATGCAAAACAGTAACATAGTAGATATATTGTAAAAGACTGACTATATTTCCCTCCCTCCTATCCCACCTCCCACTTGTTCTATTCTCTACTTTGATCCTGTCCCTTTTCAAAAGTGGGTGCTTCCAACTTCCTTGCCCCCCAGCCTGCCCTCCCTTCCATCATCCCCCCTCTCATCCCCTTCCCCCCCTACTCTCCTGGAGGGTGAGATACCCTATTTAGTGTGTGTTTCATTTCCTCCTCAAGCCAAATTCAATGGGAATAAGATTGACCCATTCCCTTTTGCCTTCCTATTCTTCCCCTCCATTGTAACCATGTTCCCTTGCCTCTTCTGTATGAGATAGTTTACCCCATTCTGTCTCTCCCCATATCCTCTCATTATATTCCTCTCTCCCCTCTTAATTTCACCTTTTAAGTATCATCCCTTCCTGTTAAATTGGTCCTGTGCCCTCTATCTATGTATACCTGTAAACATATATACACACATTCATGTATGTATTCATATGCCCATATACCCTCATATATATATGTACATATATATATATATATATATATATATATTTTATTCCCTTCAACTACTGAGAAAAGTTTCATAAGTTACAATTATTGTTTTTCCATGTAGGAATGTTAATAGTTCAACTTTGATAAGTTCCTTATGATTTCTTTTCCCTGTTTACCTTCTCATGCTTCTCTTGCTTCTTGTATCTGAATGTCAAATTTTCTATTCAACTCTGGTTTTTTCAGCAAGAATGCTTGAAAGTCCTCTATTCCACTGAATGACCATATTTTCCCCTGAAACATGATACTCAGTTTTGCTGGGTAGGTGACTCTTGGTTTCAATCCCAGCTCCTTTGACCTCCGGAATATCATATTCCAAGCCCTTCTGTCCCTCAGTGTAGAAGCTGCCAGATCCTGGGTTATCCTGATTGTGTTTCCACAATATTCAAATTGTTTCTTCCTGGCTGCTTGTAATATTCTCTCCTTCATCTGGGAGTTCCAGAACCTGTCTATAATATTCGTAGGAGTTTTCTTTTTGGGATCTTTTCTAGGAGGTGATCGGTGGATACTTCCATTATAAAAATTCTCATAAAGCATTCCCTAATGGATGATAAAGATAGGAATTGGATCTATGATTTACTTGGTATAGGGAGCTTCAGGTTAGGAATTTCTACCAATTTAAGTCAGTACCTTCTCTGCAAATTATAGTCTTAGAAAATTGCTTATAGCGCTGAGACATGAAATGACTTACCCAGGATCATATACCACAGTATGTGTTAAAGATGGGGCTTGAGCCCAAGTCTTCCTGGATTCTAGCTTTCTATATTTCTATATTTGTACTAGTTTATCAGTGTGAATGTTGTGGCCTGGTGACTACAGCTATTGAACACAAGCTCATTCACCACCTTCATGCAGAGAATGGTTTTGCTATGGCCACCTGGTTTTCTGAGGACAGGTCCTTTCTGGACATATAAATACCGATAGTGTTGCCATAGGATTCTACTGCATACAGTCTACAGGCACCTTTGGCTTGTTAGCTTGTCACTCATTAAGGTACATATTGTCTGACAGCATTTTATGAATTACATAGCTGTATTCCCTCAATGTTTCCACTGAGAGGAGGGAAATGGAGTTTATTATTTATTCCTCAAAATCAAGATTCATCAATATAACTATTCAGAGTCCAGTTGCTTTTATGGTATTGTTTCTGTTCATATTATTGTGGTTGTTTTATGTATTTTTTCTCCTGTTTCTTACTTCACTATACATCAGTTGATTCAAGTCTTCCCATGTTTCCTTGAATTCTTTATATTCAGGTTTTCAAATTTAACGGAACAACAGTGTTCTGTTGCATTTATATACCACAATTTGCTGTCATCTCCCAACTGATGAGCATGAACTTTGTTTCGAATTTTTGCTACCACAAAAAGTACTGCTATGAATATTTTGATACAGGTATATGGATTAGCCTTTCTGCCTTTGACATCCTTATGATATAGTCCCAGCTGTGGTATCACTAAATGATCAATGATTTAGTATTTTTTAAAAAATAATTCCAATTGTTTTCCTAAAGTTAGACCAGTTCTATCAACAGTGAATTAATGTTCCCGTCTTCCCTTAGCTGTTCAATGTTGACTCTTTCCTTTATTCTTATATCTTGGTTGTTTTAATGTGCATTTCTCTTACTGGTGATTAAAGCAAACTTTCATGTGGTTGTTGATCATTTGCAATTCTTTTGGAAACTCTTTGTGCCCTTTCACCATTTATCTACTCCATAATCTTTGTACTGTGCCCCACCAAACAATATTTCCAGTAAAGATAAACTCCCCTTTATCCTAGATTTATTTCTAATCTTCTTTACATATCCTTTCCTTAAAAGAGATCTACTTCTCTATTGAACATTACCTGCTGCTTCCTTCTCAGTGGAAACCTCATTTCCTCTTCCTCTCACTAAATGGGAAAGGAAGAGTAGTTGGGATTTCCCTTATTCTCAAGTTTCATTTAGAAACTCTCAAACTGCCCACTCTTACTGATTATCATTATTCAGAATGCATTTATTTCTGCTGCTTTCATCTCCCAGCCCCTACATCTTTACCATTCCAGACAAGCTCACATCTGTCTTCTGTACTCTGTTCATTGCCATGCTTCTTAATGATTTCAGAATGTTGATCAATCCATCAGAATCCTTGATCTTATGGTTTTGTGACCTTCATGACTGTACTTGATCCACCATCCCCATTACATATTAATCACATGGCATAAGCATAATGCCCTGAATCTCATCATCACAAGGTATTATTCTATTTCCAAGATTTTAAACTTTAGGGTTTGTTTCCCTCTTCTGACAACCAACTTCCATTGTACTCTTCTCTATCAATTACTCAACCTTTGTCATGTTAGCCAGTCTATAACTACCACTGTGGTACTATTATATTCTATACAGCCTAGATTCCTTGGGCACCACTTTAATCCTGACTTTCCCATCATTTCAGATTTTCACATGCCTTTGATTTTCTTCTGTGGAAATCCTTGACCACTGCTACCTGTTTGGCTTTCTACACTCCTGCCTCCTAGGCTGTAGAGACCTTCTAGATAATGGTATGAAACCACAAACATCAGTTTAACCTCATTAACATTCATGTTGTCCAGTTTCAGATCAACTCTTACAATTGCATAGTAGTGATTTCATACTTTTCTTTTCTCCAGTAAGTTTCCTATATCATTTGTCCCAAGTGTTCCACTTCCTCCTCCCCTCTGCATCTGCTACTTTGCCTGGTTTTAATTCCTGAGAATTGATTCCCCTTCCAGTTTAAATGCATCATCTCTAATCTCATCACCATCTTGTTAACTCAATCATAGACTGACACCACCTCCTTCAACCTCCTCTCCCATCTGATTAGAAGGCTTGAGGGTAGAGTACCAAATTTCTCCCAATGCCTTCCTTTATAGAGGGCAAAAACTGGCCTTTCTGGCTCACTCTCCCTGAAGCTGCTGCTCTGCCTAGTTCCAACTCCACAAAACATGATGTTCCCACTTCCTGATCTGCTTCCCAGGTACCCCTTCCTGACCACTAGTGATCCCCAGTAATGAGTACAGTCCTTGGCACGTATGCACGTAACAAATGTATTTTGGATTGGAATCCCCCCTCAATCTTATTCCCTTTTACAACTCTCAATCTCTAAATGAAGATTTAGTTTACTTCACAGAGAAGAGGACTAGCGTGAGTTTTTAAATTATCTTCAACACATCTTTCTCCACATTTGTCTTTTCTTTGATTTTAGTAGTAAAAGGCAGATCTTAAACTACTTATCACCTCTCTCTGGTATCTTTGTTCTTTTCTCCTTTACTAACTCCTTCCCTTTTAAGCATGCATAAATATTGGAGAAAAAATCCAAACATGCATAAATCTTGGGGGGAAATCCAAGAACTATTTGCTACTTGAATCCATTTCCCCCTCAAGCTACTCTCTTATTTCTTGCATTCCTTTTTTAGTAGGAAACATTTCAAATGAAGTGCTACCAAGTACCTCCATTTTCTTTCCATAGAATAATTATACATATATATAATTAATTAATATACATATATAATTATATAATTAATACAAAATTTGTATTAATTTAAATTAATTAAAATAGAGTACAACTTGTCGATCAATCCATCAGAAACCTTGATCTCATGGTATTAATTTGTATTAATTTTGTATTAATGAAATAATAACAATAACAGTATACTCAACAGTTGACATTTAAATGAGGCTTTGAAGTCTATAGAATTTTATTTACATAATAGCTATAGAACACATAAATATGTAGGGAAAAATAACTACTCCCTTTCCCCACCAATGTTATTAGTTGACTAAGTTAATAATCAATACCAGGAGAGCCATCAGTATTTCAAGAACCTGGAACTTCATTAATGTGAGTACCCACTCCAGAGACAGAGATCCCAACTTCTCTACAATTTAGTAGTTCTTGAGAGTTCTTGTGACTTAAAAATTGATTATCCTGTAGCCAACCTAGTAATGAGCTTCTCTGAATTTAGCTGGGTGGTCCTTGGTCAACAGACTTGGTCTGTCACTGGATCAATACCAGAACCTTTTTTAGCTTGATAGGGCCTTTCAGAGTTTGTTTTATAATCTCCAGCATACCTTTTAAGAATCTATTGTGGTGGGTACATGATTTAGATATAAAGACTGAAATTATAAGCAAACTAGGAGAGCAAGGAATGATTTACCTGTAAGATCTGTGGAGAAGGGAAGAATTTATGACCAAAGAAGAGATAGAGAACATTATGAAATGCAAAAAGCATGATTTTGATTACATTAAATTGAAAAGTTTTTGCATAAACAAAGCCAATACAATCAAGATTAGAAGGGAAGCAGAAAGCTGGGAAAACTTTTTTACAATCAGTGGCCCTGATAAAAGCCACATTTCTAAAATATGAGAGAGAGAACTGAGTCAAATTTATAAGAATACAAGTCATTCCCTAATTGATAATAGTCAAAGGATATGAACAGGCAGTTTTCCAAGGAAGAAATTAAAGCTACCTATAGTCATGTGAAAAGTGCTCTAAATCAGTATTGATTAGAGAAATGCAAATCAAAACAACCCAGAGGTACCACATCACACCTATCAGATTGGCTAACATAACAAAACAGGAAAATTATAAATGTTGGAGATGTGAGAAAATCAGAACACTATTGTTGGTGGAGTAGTGAACTGATCTAACCATTCTAGAGGGCAATTTGAAACTATGCCCAAAGGGCAATAAAACTATGCATACCCTTTGACCCAGCAATAACACTAATAGGTCTGTATCCCAAAGAGATCATAAAAGTGGGAAAAGGTCCCACATGTACAAAAATATTAATAGCAGCCCTTTTTGTGGTAGCAAAGAATTGGTAATTGAAAAGATAACCATCAATCGGGGGAATGGCTGAATAAGTTTTGGTATAAGAATGTAATGGAATATTATCGTGCTATAAGAAACGATGAGCAGGTGGACTTCAGAAAAACCTGGAAAGACATATGAATTGAAACTAAGTGAAATGAGCAGAACCAAGAGAACATTGTACATAGTAACAGCCACATTGTGCCATGACTGAGTTTGATAGACTTAGCTCTTCTCAGTAATGCAAGTATCTAAGACAACTCCAAAAGACTTATGCTGGAAAATGCTATTCACATCCAGAGAAAGAACTTTGGAGTCTGAATAAAAATAGAATCATTCTATTTGCTCTCCTTGTTTTATTTCTTCTTTCTTGTGATTCCTTCCCATTAGTTCTAATTCTTCTTTACATCATGACTAATGTGAAAATATGTTTAATATGAACATATAAGTAGAGCCTATATCAGATCGCATGCTGTTTTGGGAAGGGGGGAGGAGGAGAAAATTTACAACTCATAATCTTTTTTTTTAATTTTTCAAATGCTTTATTAACTTCTGATTTACATCATTCATTTCTGCCAGATTTTGAGTTACAAATTTTCTCCCCGTTTTTCCCCTAACCATAGCAGTCCCACAGGATATCCCCTCCTCCAATCTGCTCTCGCCCATATTTTCTCCCATACCCCTTTCCACTTTTCCAGTGGATCTCTATGCCCTAGTGCCTGTATATCTTATTTCCCAATTACATGTAAAATAGTATTAATAATAGCATATATTTGAATATCTAATTTTAAAACTTTGAATTCCAGATTCATTCCCTTCCTCCCTTGTCACCCACCCTTACTGGGAAGATAAGCAGTTCAGTATAGGTTGTACATGTGTGGCTAATGCAAAACAATAACATAGTAGATGTATTGTAAAAGACTGGCTATATTTCCCTCCCTCTTATCCCACCTCCCACTTGTTCTATTCTCTATTTTGATCCTGTCCCTTTTCAAAAGTGGGTGCTTCCAACTTCCTTGCCCCCCAGCCTGCCCTCCCTTCCATCATCCCCCCTCTCATCCCCTTCCCCCCCTACTTTCCTGGAGGGTGAGATACCCTATTTAGTGTGTATTTCATTCTACCCTCAAGCCAAATTCAATGGGAATAAGGTTGACCTATTCCCTTTTGCCTTCTTATTCTTCCCCTCCATTGTAACCATTTTCCCTTGCCTCTTCTATATAAGATATTTTACCCCATTCTATCTCTCCCCATCTCCTCTCATTATATTCCTCTCTCCCCTCTTAATTTCACCTTTTAAGTATCATCCCTTCCTATTAAATTGGTCCTGTGCCCTCTATCTATGTATACCTGTAAACATATATACACACATTCACATATGTATTCATATGGCCATATACCCTTATATATATATTTCTATTCCCTTCAACTACTGAGAAAAGTTTTCATAAGTTACAATTATTGTTTTTCCATGTAGGAATGTTAATAGTTCAACTTTGATAAGTTCCTTATGATTTCTTTTCCCTGTTTACCTTCTCATGCTTCTCTTGCTTCTTGTATCTGAATGTCAAATTTTCTATTCAACTCTGTTTTTTTCAGCAAGAATGCTTGAAAGTCCTCTATTCCACTGAATAGCCATATTTTCCCCTGAAACATGATATTCAGTTTTGCTGGATAGGTGACTCTTGGTTTTAAACCCAGTTCCTTTGACCTCTGGAATATCATATTCCAAGCCCTTCTGTCCCTCAGTGTAGAAGCTGCCAGATCCTGGGTTATCCTGATTGTGTTTCCACAATATTCAAATTGTTTCTTCCTGACTGCTTGTAATATTCTCTCCTTAATCTGGGAATTCCGGAACCTGGCTATAATATTCCTAGGAGTTTTCTTTTTGGGATCTTTTTCAGGAGGTGATTGGTGGATTCTTTCAACCTCTATTTTGCCTTCTGATTCTAAAACATCAGGGCAGTTTTCTTTGAGAACTTCCTGGAAGATGATTTCTAGGTTCTTACTTTGATCATGGCTTTCAAGTAGTCCAATAATTTTTAAGTTATCTCTCCTGGATCTATTTTCCAGGTGAGTGGTTTTTCCCATGAGATATTTCACATTGCCTTCTATTCTTTCATTTGTTTGGATCTGTTTAACAACATCTTGATTTCTCATAAAGTCATTAGCTTCCATTTGCTCCAATCTAATTCTGAAGCAATGATTCTCTTCAGAGATTCTTTTTCCATCTGGCAAATTTGGCTTTTTAAGGCATTCTTCTCCTCATTGCCTTTTTGAGCTGCTTTTGCCATTTGAGTTAGTCTATTTTTTAAGGTGTTATTTTCCTCAGTCAGGCTGTTGACCCTCATTTTGTCATTTTCTTTCATTGTTCTCATTTCTCTTCCCAATTTTTTCTCCACTTCTCTTATCTGCTTCTTAAGGTCCTCTATGGCCTGTAACCAGCTTATATTTTCCTTTGGAGCTTTTGGTGCAGGAGTTCTGACTTCACTGTCTTCCTCCTGTTCCATGCTTTGCTTCTTTTTGTCCCCAAAATAGGAGTCTAATGTTAGAATCTTCTGTCTGCTTTGTTTCCTTTGCCCGGTCATGTCGCCCCTCAGTCACCTGACCCCTGGGCTTTTTGCCACAGTAGGACTCTGCCACCAGACAGGGGAGCTTTCGTCCCAAACGCTGGGGTTTTCTCAGCTACTAGAGGTATTAGATGGGTACCCTCTCTGAGGTCTCCACATGCTCTGGCAAGCTGGACACATACCCCAGGACCTCCACCCTAGACAGCAATCCAGATCCAAGAAGGTTAAAGCAAGAGCGATTACCCCTCAGAGTGGTGCTTGATCTCCCTACACTCTGCAGGCCAGGACCTGAAGCTGCCACAGGGCGCTGTCTGGCTGTGCCAGTGTCTCAGCGCCTTGGTCGGGGGGAACCCACACTCCCACTTTCTGGGTCCCAAAGTCCAGACTGCACTGACCTCTCACTTTGTCCTTCACATCTATGTGTTGATAAATCTTGAAAAGGACACAGCTGTTGCTGATCTGGAGTCCCTCTGGCCTTTGGCTGGTCAGGCCCGCCCTGGGGCTAAAGTCTCAGTGTGGGGCTGGGCTTGGCTCCCAGAGCACTCTGGTAGCCAATTCCTGCTGGCCTGCCTGGCTGTCCTCATGGGGAGGTTAGCCTTTCTATGCCATTTTGTGGGTTCTGCGGCACCAAAGTTTGTTCAGAGTCCCCTTTTAACATGGATTGGGGAAGGTGGAAACTGCAGCAGGGTGGTGCTCCTTCTACTCTGCCATCTTGGCTCTGCCCCTAAAACTCAAAATCTTATGGAAGTGAATGTTGAAAACTAAAAATAAATAAATTATTAAAAAAATAAAAATAAAGAAAGAGTATCCCCAATGCCCCTAGCTACTGTAGATTTAATGAGATATTCTTGTGCTTGTGCTCAGGTCAAGAAGTACAATATGAATCCTTAAAACCAGTTTTATTGTTGTTGTTGTTTTTGCTCAATATATTTTAAATAAATTTTTATTGGTATCTTTAAAAAAAATCTACAGTGGCTCAATACTACAGTGTCTGACTTTAGTGGAGAACTTCTCTATATCTGTAAAAGATAACAACATCCTTACAGTTTCCTAAGGTCACAACCTCAGTCGTTATCCTCTATAACCTTCCATATCCAATTATTTTCCTAGTTTGCCATTTTTTATCTACAATATCATTAGAAACCCCCCACTATTTTTTAACATGTTAGTTTTTTATTATAAACTTGATAAATATTTTAAGTATGAATATTTCCATATAAAAGGAACAGATAGGATTGTGTATGATACTGTGAATTACTAGATTGTTTTTTTAAAGACATATATAGTATACATATATAAATCTCCACACATATCAGAAAATGCACCAGACTGAATCCTGATAGGGAAATACAGAAAACATCACAGTGCTCAGCTCAGCCCAGCTTGGCAGAGGAAGACAGACATAGAGATCTGCTGATACTGGGGACAGAGTCAGGCCAGGAGCATGCCTTATGCTGAGTACTTCAGTGCCTAGGAGAGGCTGTGCACCAGGACAGTAGCAGGTTCCAGTCCCATGACAGAATTCCACCAGGGCACTTCAATGGCAACAGGTATGAGTTGGCAACTTTATATCCTACTACTGAATTCCAGGTCACAATCCTACCTGGCACAAGGGGGTGGCATTCCCATGTAGGGAATGGATGGGGTACCAAGAAAGGAAGACGTTTAGCTCAGAAGCAAATGACAGCTGGCAGCAGCAGTGTGGCTCAGATGCCAGGTTTAGAGTAGAATCTATTAACAGCTTCTAGCCCAGCCTACAGAGGAATCACCGGGGCATAAATCCCAGACCAAAGGAGAGCCTATAATTCTGTCACTCTGAAGCACCAGAGCTTTCCACTTAGACGACAGAGGCTGAATCCATCAATAGTTTACTCTTGTTCAGACCCAACTGCAGATCAGGAACTTGCAGAACTCAGACCAAGGGGACAGCAATCAGACTACTCTGGGAGCAGTGAAAATTAGCTACTCCTCAACATGTCCTTGCGATCCTGGAATAATGCAACACTCAATATCCCAAGTAAGCAACAACAGCACCAGCTCAGACCTTCCCTCTAGAAATGCCACAGAGCTTAGCCCTAACATCAACTCCAAAGTCAGGAAGTAGGCTGAAAGATTGAACAAAGAAAAAAGAGCTATTGCTGTGTCAGAGAAGCTCAAAAGACAAACCTAGAAGAAGAAATGGCTCCAAAACATCTACAGGTGAAGCCTCAGAGAAAAACACTGCCTGGGCAAAAATTCAGCTAGAATTCCTGAAAGAGAAGATGAAGCAAGAGTTTTTAAAAAGAGTTAAAAATGTTTTTTTTTTTTTTTGGTAAATTAAATGAGATTTCTTGGAGAAAAAAAATGGGATGAAAATGAGAGCTATGGAAGAAAGAACTGGAAACGGTATTAACAACATGGCACAAAACCTTACAAAAGCAACAAACTCTCTGAAAATTAGAATGAAACAAACAGAAGCTGATGACTACACGAGGCAACAAGAAATATTAAAACAAAGCCAAAAGAATGAAAAAAAATAGAAGAAAACCTAAGGTAACCTGTAGCAACAAAATAAAACAGTTAAGCTATAATTTAATACTATTGTGATGATCTCATATCAGCATGACCAACCATGATTCCAGAGGACTAATGATGAAAGAGGCTATCCACTTCATGCTAGAGAGGTAAAGGATTCAGAATGCAGAATGAGATAAATATTCTTTAGACATCGCCAATGTCAAAATTTGCTTTGATTAACTATATGTGCTTATAATAGGTTTTGTTTTCCTTGTGTTCTCAGTTGGAGGCAGGGAGGGGTGGGACAGGAGGGTGAGAAGGCAAATTTTGGCTGATTAAAACTAATACAAAAAATTTTAAAACAAAAGGAAAAAATAAAGCATATGTAGCACCTTTTCTAAGCTTTCCCAACTTCCACTCACATTGGTGGGTGAGATTCCAGAGGACAAGTGACTGCTACTACTCCCTCAGGGTTCTCAGCATAAACCTGAGGGTCTAGGGCTTTCCAGTATGGTAGCTTATAAGGCCCTACTGGTATGCTCCCCACTGATTATCAGCCAGAATTAAATAGCTTTTAGAAAAGGTACTTAATAGGTAAGGACAGTTGTTGCAGAAATATACTGTCCAAACCAGGGGCATACTCTTCCCTTGCATATACAAAGTTCCTAGGGAGAGAAGACTCAAACTTAGAGAGGACATGTGGCCAAACAGTAAACTCACAGTTTGTGGTTACTGGAAGTCCTTTTCTCCTCTCATTGAGCCTTCAGGAAGTTTCCCTTTAGGTGTGGTGCTCTGCTGGGCTTGGAGGTCATTGCCCTTATAGAATCCTGAAGCTACCTTTACTTGGTGTGTGTAGTTTTTTTTTTTTCCAATGTGTCTGTTAGCTCCTGATGCAGCTACTACTTCTCCAAAGTCTATTCTACTGGCTCTGGTGGACATTTCTACAGACTCTATCATAGGTTCCCAAAGTGGGCAATACCACCCTTTGGAGGATGCTGGAATGATCCAGGGGGGCAGTAGTAGCCTTGGGTGCAATTTAGGGGTATTGAATAAAAATAAGAGGGTGATGGAATCATAAGGAAAGAAGAGGAAAAAAAATTGGAAAACCATTCATATATGTTTTATCTGTTGTGTAGCAGAGTTAGTAGTGATTACATTATTTTCCAAATAACACGCAAAATGAAAGTTATAACCAATCAGTGGTCAAGTACACCAACAGGTCTTAACAAGCAAGTGTTGGCAGGCAAGTGTGTTGTACATTGTTGGGAAGTACAGCAGGCACTGGGAGGAATACATGTGTGTAATGACTTGTTTATCATATGATATTATATGGTTACTTGACACAATATTGTATCATCAAAATTTCAATGCAGAAAGAAAACTATAAATTTAAAATAAATTATTAAATTTAAGATGTGTCATTTAAAATATATTTTATAATCTCTTGAAATTACTCAAATTAAAAAAAACCTGTTAAAGGGTTAAAGAAAACAGATTTCCAGGGGGATGCTAAGTAATTTTTTTTTAAGGGGGCAGTACGCCAAATAAGTTTGGGAACCTCTACTCTAGATCTTTTAGATTGCCCCATATTATACAGAAAAAATTGATTCCATTCAACATGAACTCCCTCTTCTCCCTTCCTCTTCTTCTCCTATCACTCAGATACCTATCTTTTCTACTCCTCCATGGAGTAACCTTACTTCTTACCAAGACTATGTAATCCTATTCTATCCCATCTCCAAAGATTATCCCCCTCTTTCACTTATATTCAATCTCTCCCTGTCTACTGACTCATTCCCTACTTCCTATGAATGTCCATGTCTCTCCCATTCTGAAAAACCCTCACTTGATCCTTCTATCCCTATTATTCTTTATCTCTTCTACACTTCATAGCTAAACTCTTTGAAAAGTCCATCTATGATAGGTGCCTCCACTTTCTCTCTCACTTCTTTTACAGCCTAGTTTAGGACCTTATCATCTCACCAAAATTGCTCTCTCCAAAGTTACTAATGCTCTTATTTGCCAGGTCTGACTCTTTTTTGCTTAGTCCTCATTTTCCTTGACCTCTCTAAGGCCTTTGACACTGTCAAAAACTCTTTTCTCCTTCACATTCTGTTCTCTCTAGGTTTTCATGACACGACTCTCTCCTGGTTCTCCTCCTTCTTATCTGACTGCTCCATCTCTGTCCTTTTGCTGGATCCTCTTTCAGTTTATGGATTTGATTGATGATTCAACCTTTTGAAGTTCACAAGGTGGTCAGTCTGGTCAATGAGCAAAGATAATAATATCCTCACTCTTCCTCCTTCCTCTCCCCCTCCCCACCCTATACCTCTCATCACAGAACAATACCTCTGGAATCTTTCACTGCTAGATTCAACTACCACTGCTGAAATTTGCAATTTCAAATGAGCTAGTTGTATTATTTGTAGACTCAGAGGTATATCTGATATTTTTTATCCAGTCATAATAAACTTCCTGCATGGTAACAGCTATACTCATCCAGTTACCCAAAGTACCTATGATAATTTCAAATTAATTAAGGAAGTATTCATACCTAACTTACTTTAGATTGATTCAAAAATAGATATATGGGCTTTCTTAGAATAATTGAGGTAGGAGTGTACCTGAACACTTACATATATTTAAATTTAATACAGTAGTTACAAAATTGATCTGCATGTCTATGTCCCCTACTAAACTTCCTTCTATTCTCTTGTGTATTTTTAAATGTTTCCTTGACACTTTCTTTTCTTCTTCTCTTTTTGGTGTCTATATCACTAACCCCTACAACTCCCATAATTTACTCCTTCCCCATAATAAAGTAGCTCCTTTGTAACAAATATACACCATCAGGCAAAACCCATTCATTGTTTTGGGAATGTATGGTTCCTTCTGCACTTCTAGTTCATCATATGTCTTCTAAGAGGCAGAAAGCATGATTAATTATCATTCTTTTGAAGTTGTAATTGGTCCTTACATTGATTATAGTTCTTAAGTTTTTTTACAGTTGGCTTCCTTTACACTGTTGTAATTATTATATAAATTGTTCTCTTGCTTTTACTCACTTTATTTTTCATCAATTCATACAATTTGAATCTGAATCTATACCTTTCATCATTTCTTGCATTGTTTCATTACATGTATGACATAATTTGTTCAGTATTTCTCCAATTTATGGTCCTTCACTTTGTCTCTAGCTCTTTTCTAGTACAAAAGTACTTCTGTAAATATTTTTGTAAATATTGATCTTTTCCCTCTGGGCTTTGCCATCTGCCCTACCATTGTACCCTTAGAACTTCCAGGCCTTTCCACATTCCCTGAGGTTGAATTTTATTTTATGTATTGTTTCATACATTTAGAGTGTGATCTCTTTGAATGCAGGGACTGTCTAGTCTTTTTTATTTGTATTTCCATTATTTAGCACAATGTTTGGCACATAGCAAACACTTAACAAATTTTTTTTAATCATTAATTAAATTCATTTGTTTGATCTCTTTGGGGTGTATGCCTAGTAGCAACACTGATGGGTCAAATGGTGTGCATAGTTTATTAATTTTGGAGGTATAGTTCTAAATTGCTTTCCAAAAGATTGGATCAATTCACAACCCCACCAGTAGTGCATTTGCATGTCTGTCCTCTACAGCCCCTCCAAGAATTGTCAATTTCCTTTTTCTTTTTTTGGTCATCTTCCAGTTTGATAGGTGTGAGGTGGAACATCAGATTTGTTTTCAATTCAATTCAGTATTTACTGTTATGCCAGGCATTGTGCTAAGCACTGGGGATACAAATAAGAAAAACAAGTCCCTGCCCTGCATTACGATCTAATGGGGGAAGAAAACACAGAAAAGGAAGTTGGAAAAAGAATGGGAGAGGGGATATCAGGGGCTATCTCTGCAGCTGGAGCATCTTGTTCCATGGAGTTGAAACCAAGCTGACTGCAGATGGAAAGTGAGAAGGAAATCTAATTTCTGAACTCTATAAAGAAAAGTTTTGGGAGGAGTTTAGCATTACACACGCCAGCCCTTCAATCAGAGGGGAGAGGAAGCTTAGGGAAGTGATATCCAAGGCTTGAGATAGCTGCATGGTGATGAGAATAGAAGTGATCAGCTTATCCTGGCAGCGACATCTTGTTCTGTGGAGTTGAAACTAGGGAGACATATGTCTATATATCCAAAATTCATTCCTTAGTAAATGAATGGTCAAAGGATATGAACAAATCATTCTCAAAAGAATTGCAAACTATTAATGACTGTATAAAAGAATGCTCCAAATCTTAATAATAGGGAAATATAAATCAAAACAACTCTAAAGTTTTACCTCACACCATTCTGCCACTTTCCTTTCCTTTGTCACTTTCACATGAAGAGAGCCTGGCCAAGGCAAACCCCTCTATGTTCACAAATGACCCTATTTTATCCTAGGTTCGACAACAGTTTGCTGCCTCTATCATGCCCATTCTCTCACTTATCAATCTCTCCTTATCTACTCGTTACTTTCCTACTCCCTGCAAATATGCCTATATCTCCTTCATCCTCAAAAAACCCAAACCCCCATTTGACCTCTTCATCCCTGCAAGCTGTTATCCGATATCTCTTCTCCCGTACGTGGCTGAACTCCTTGAGAAGGTTGTCTGCAACTGATACCTCCATTTCCTCTCCTTTCATTCTCTTCTTAACTCTCTGTAGTCTGTTTTCTGACTTCATCATTCAACCCAAACTGCTCTTTCTGACGTTACTAATGATCTCTTCATTGCTAAGTCTAATGGTCTTTTCTCACTTCTCATCTTTTTTGACCTCTCTGCAGCCTCTGGCATTATCAAACACCTCTTCTTCCTGACACTCTCTTCTATCTAGGTTAGTTAGGTTTTTTGGTAGCAGTTCTCTCTTTGTTCTCCTATGTCTGATTATTCCTTTTCAGTCCTCTTTGTGGGACCTTCATCTAGACCATTAATCTTGAGTGTCCCCTAAGACTCTGTCATGGGTCATTTTCTCTTCTTCTGTGCTCTTTCACTACATGATTTAATTAGCTCCCATGGATTCAATTATCCATGGGCTCTATGCAGATGCTTCTCGGGCTAATCTCTAGTCTTGCATTTCCAAATCCTTATTGGATATCTCAATCTGGGTATTTCCTAGACTTCTTAACATGTCCAAATTGAATTATCTTTCCCTCAAAATCTTTGCTTTAAGTTCCCTATTACTGTGGAAGGTCCCACCATCTTCCCAGTCACCTAGATTTACAACCTAGGTTTCATCTTCGAACCTTCCTTGTCTTTCCCTCCATATCCAATTAGTTGTCATATCTTGCTGATTTGAACCTTCATAATATTTCTCATATATGCCTCCTCTTATATTGCCACTACCCAGGTGAAAGTCCTTACCACTTTAAACCTGGACTATTTCCATAGTCTGCAGGTTGGTCTCCCTGCATCAAGTATCTCTCCACTCCAGTCCATCTTCCACTTAGCTGTCAAACTGATATTATTAAAGCACACATCTAACCATGCATTCCCCTCCCTCCCCCATTCAATATACTCCAGGGTCTCCCTTTTGCCTCTTGGTTAAAATAGTAAATCCTGTGCTTGGCTAATAAAACTTTCTATGACTTGGCACTGTCCTCCCTTACCAGGGTTTTTTTTTTTTTTTTACATTTTACTCCTTCTACATACTCTGGCCTCCCTTGCTGTTCCTTAGATGTGATACTCTATATCCTGACTCCAGGCATTTTCACCAGGTGACCCCCATGCCTGGAATTCTTTTCCTCCTCATCTCTATCTCATGATTTCCTTGGCCTCCTTTGAATTCCAGATAAAATCCTACCTTTCCCAGTCTCCCTTAATCCTAGTGCCTTCCCTCTATTGATTTTTTTCCTCAAATTTATCCTGTATATGCCTTGTTTGTACATAGTTCTTTGCAAGCTGTCTCTCTCATTAGGTTGCAAACTCCTTGAGAGCAGGGACTGTCTTTTGCCTTATTTTGTATGCCTAGTGCTTAGTACAGTGCTTGGCACATAGTAGGCCTTTAATAAATGTTTGATGACTGACTGAGCTTATGTATTGGCAAAGATGACAAAAGATGGGAATAGTCAGAGGGATTGTGGGAAGGTAGGTACCTTACTGCATTGTTGGTAGAGTTGTGAATCAGTACATTCATTTTGATAAGCACTTTAGAATTATTCAAATAAAATGACTAATATGTCCATACCCTTTTTCTAATCTCATATTTTTTTTAAATTTACTTTTAGTTTACAACACTCAGTTTCACAAGTTTTTGAGTTCCAAATTTTCTACTCCTCTCTCCTCCCCTCCCCCCCAATGACAGTATGCAATCTGATATAGGTTCTACATATACCTTCACATTAAACATTAGTCAAGTTGTAAAGAAGAATTATAACTAATGGAATGAGTAACAAGGAAGAAGAAACAAAACAAAAAAGAGAGCAAGTAGATTTAACTAAAAGGCTAATAACCCAAGAAGACCATTGATTAAAAGAAACTCTCATATACACCTAAATGTTCATAGAAGTACTTTTTGTTATAGCAAAGAACTGGAAACAAGTAGGTGTCCATCTGTTGGGGAATGGTCAAACAAATTGGTGTACATGAATGTAATGGAATATTATTGTACTGTAAGAAATGATGAATATGATAAATAGAGAAATATGGAAAGATTTATATGAACTGATGCAAAGTAAAATAAGCAAAGCCAGGAAAACTTTATACACAGTGATTAAAACAATGTAAACAGAAATAGCTACAAAACAATAAAAGAAAATGTTGTAAATTTACAAAGAATAAGCATGGCTACAAAGAAGAGATATTTATTATCCCTTTGCAGAGGTGGGAGATCCATAGGTGTGGTACATTGTATACACATGTTCACACTTTTTTAGTATACTGATTAGTTTTGCTGATTTCTTTTCTTTAAAAATATGTAGTATATGGGATGGATCTCTGGGAGGGGGAGAGAAGGGTACTGGGAAAATTTTGATGATGTAAAAACTGAAAGTTATCAATAAAATTTATTTAAAAGAAAAAGTAGAGAAGAAGGCACATTTGGACCATGGATTTAGAACTAGAAGGGAACGTGTAGTTCAATGTTCTAATTCTACAGATGAGGAAATTTGAGATCCAGAGAGGTTAAGTGACTTGCCGAAGGTCTCAGCTCTGGTACTTTACTAGCTGCACAAGCATCAATAAAATGATGTTAGAATAAGTGACCTTAAAGGTTCTCTTCTAGCTTTAAATCCAGGATCCTGTGATTTACTTTATATCTATTATCTGACTAGATCCTTGTAACAACTTTGTGAAGCAATCAGGACTAGCATTATTATTATTATTATTATTATTCTGTTCAAACTCTTCTGTCCTAAAAATCATTCCTGGAGGCAACATTATATGGTGCAAAGGTCTTGGGACTGAGAAGTCAGAAAACCCCTGGGTTCAAATTTAGGCTTGGCCACTTACTATTTGACCTGGGACAGGTCACTTCCTCTCCAGTTCTTAGTTTCCTCCAGTGAAATGGAATAATAATGTAAAATGGAACAATAAAATGAGGCATCTAGGTAGTACAATGGATGGAGTGCTGGGCCTGGAGTCAGGGAGATCTGAGTTAAAATCTAGGTCAAGACCTATGTGACCCTGGGCAAGTAACTTAACCTCGGTTTTCTTATCTGCAAAATTCGAATAATAATTGCATCTACCTCCCAGGCCTGTTGTAAGCATTAAATATGAGTTGACATGGAATAGGAAACAGAGACCTTTTTGAGTAATCTAAGAAGGAGTTGATCCCATAGTTATCTGAGCTTCTATTAGGACAGAAGGTGGGGCTATAGGACCCAGGTGGAAAGTATCAGAAAATTTAAATAAACCAATCACTCAAGGCTGTGGAAGTTGGGAAAAAACTATAGCACTAACAGTTGAATCTCCACTATAATAGCTCCAGCTGTTCAAAAGCTGGAGAGACAAATACCATCGGAAAGAGGAGAACCAAACTGCAGAACTCAATAAGGGAGGCAGAGAACAGTGACAGTAGTACTCATACCAACACAAGAAGAGCTGCCAGTGAAAGAGCATCGATGTGCAGAGAACAAATGGGGAAGAACAAACTCTCTTGCTGGGGCCTTATCCAGCACGGTTCAATAAGGTAGTTTTCTATAGATAATTGTGTAGGGAGGGTAGCTTCTGGTTATCTATGGATTAGGATATAAGTTCTTTTTGTGTCATTTACAACGTAAATGAAAGTGGTCTATTTTGAATCTTTGTGAACCTGACTGCTATAAGGGAGAACTGGTGATAACATTCCAGGAAAATTCAAATAGTCAATTCCTGGGTTCCACTGGAGAAGGGTCAAAAAGATCCCCCCAAAGGTTATCCAGGCTCTTTATTTTAGGAAGGAGCCTTCAACACAAAAAGTTATATAAATGTGTGCTATTATTAACTATTATGATTTTAGCTAGGCCTGGCATCTAAGTTCTTTCTTTCTAAGTTAAAAACTTTTGTATATCAAAGGATAGTTCTCTAATATAAATAAGAACATCTTTATATAGTACATTAAGGTTTACAAAGTACTTTCCTCACAACAATTAGGTGGCGTAGCTATTATCATTCCTATTTTATAGACTAAGCTTATAGAAAAACAACAACATTTATTAAGCATTTAATATATGCCAGGCTCTGAACTAAGTGCTGGGGATACAAATATAAGCAAATAAGACAGTACTTACATTCTACTCGGGGAAAGACAATACATATAGGGGAGCTGAAAGGTGGACGTGGGAAGGGGAAAGGTAACTATGTGGGGGCAAGATGGCAGCCAAGGAGAAGAAATTCGGGGAGTCCAGGTTTGAGTGAGGTCAGGCATGGCTGGGGCCCTTCACAGTGTAAGAGTGGTGTGTTGAATATACAATTCAATTGAATCACTCTGCTTAAACTAAGTGACAAAATGTCCTAATATTTTAACAAGGTAACAAGTCTCAATCAATCTCAATAATGGACTTTAGTTTCAACCACCTAGTTAATCATTAGTTTTAGACTATATGCCCAAAGTCCTTGGAATTATGTGTGGATTACCTGAGGAAATTTGGTCATGGCCTAGGGGCTGCTTATCAAGCTAGTTTAGAACAGGGGTCATTCTAGAGACTTAAGCAAGTGTAGCATTCTAGAACTCCCACCCCCACCCCAAAGGAAAGGTTTGTTAAGGAGAAGGCTTGCTCTAGGTCTCTGCTCCTTTACCTACCTCCCCTTTGGCCAGAGGAGGACCTTTCTAGCTTTGAAGGGTCCAGGTTTTGAACTTTCTATTTTTCCATGGCTTCTTAGTGAAATCTCTGGATCAGCCAAAAGACACTGTCTGAATTGGGAGCCAAGGACATGATTCGTGGCTGCACAGGAGCCAACTCAAACTATACTATAGCTATGAAGAGAAGAGGACTCTACTTGCCTGCTATGGAGCCCTTCTCTTTCTCCCTCTCCTGCCTTCCCTCTTCCACTCCCCTTCCTTTTCTCTTTCTCCCCTATCTATCCCCTTCTCTCTCTTCCATTATGGCTTGCTTTTTTTGCCATATGTGCTCACTAAGCTTGAGATTATATTCCCCTAGACTTTGTATATACTTTGGGAGAGAGTATAATAAACTTTTGGGATGTTTTGTAACAATTGGTCTCACTGTACTATCTTAGTAAATATTCCTTCTAAAAAGCTCTGGCTAAAGAAACTGATAATCTTGGCTTAAGTGAACAATAGTAGGAAGACATTCTCACCCCCAAATGAGCGTGCCCCTAGGACCCTAAAGGAGAGATATAGCCAGTGTAGCTCTGGGGACCCAATCTGCTATTTACATATGAGTTGGGAGAGTAAGTCCAGTTTTGCTTTACTAAAATGGTGGTCCTGAAGAGGGGTTCACCAATTAGGAAAGCAGGACTTCAGGAAAGAAGTTTCTCTGGAGTAGCACGGTGGCAGTCAGGAAGTCCTGAGAGTGAGTCTAAGCATGAGGGCAATGAGGTATGACTGAGATCCTTCCTAACATGGTGCTCCTGGGAAGGGAAAAGGATCTGCTGGTAAATGTTTAACGACTGAAACATTTTTAGGTTTAATTTGTCTTATTAACATTTTTTTCCCCATCACTTTCAAGCCCTGATTTGTAGAAAATTTAACAATGGGCTTGTATGCCTGTTTGTTCTGGCTGGCTTTAGCACAACCCTAAATGGGAAACACCAATCAGGAGAACAGAGTGTCAAGGTGAAGGTTTCTTCAGGATAGCAGGGGATCAGAAGTGGGAGAATTCCAGAAGTGAGTTTAGGCATGAGTGAAGAAACAGATTAAACAAACTGCCAAGAATTCCTAAATCAGGAAGGGGTAGAACTGGCACTTGAACTCAGGTCTTTCTTTGTCCTAAAGCCCAAGAATAGTGGTGATCTCTGGTGAAGCCTATGGGGCTGTTCAGAATAATGTTCTAAAATGCATAAAATAATAGGATTACAAAGGAAACCAATTATGTTGAAATACACTTACCAAAATAATAGAAAAAGAAGTTTATTCACTACAGGTTAAGAACTGCTGCTAAATACTGTGTTAGGAAGCACGAAGAGCAGAATTCATGGTTGTGAAAAGAGCAGGATTCTTGCTGAGTTGGGTAGAATAGTAGAAAGATCTCAGCAAGGAGCAGAAGACCTGTTGGCAAAGAGATGGTCAGATGCCAAGGAACCAATGCTCTGCCAGGCCTTTATAGGGAAAGGTTGCTTGTGTGTCAAGTGTCCAGTTTACGAGAACAAAAGCACTTGTATCTAGTTTGGGGAAAGGACAGGAGTGTTTAGTGGCAAGTGGATCTGGAAGTGAGTGGGAACAAATCTGATTTTGTCTTTAAATCTTTTTTATTTCTTTTTCAGTGCAAGAAGCATGGGGCTACTTTTGAATTGTGGGCTTTTCTGAAGATGCATTTCTGCTTTTGGGGTGGGAAGCAGTATTATTTTATGATCCAGAAAACTATACTAACAGGAGTAATAACTGCCCATATAAGGCAGGTAATCTCTAAGTGTTAGAATTCTCTTTTTACAGATTAGGAAACTGAGGCTGTTGAGTGGTCAATTGGTTCAATCAAGTAAGCAGTCTAATAATTGTTGAAAGGTTGAATAAATTATTGAATGCATGATAACGAGGAGATTTCTTTAGAGGAATTCTGCCTTAACCAATAGATAAGAATGCCTTGAACTCTCAACTGTAAGAGTGGATAAAGCTCTGGATTTGGAGTCAGAAAAGATTAGGGTTTGAACACTACCTTTGACCTTGGGCAAGTCACTGAATCTCTCTGTTTCTTCATCTGTAAAAAGGAAATAATATAATACCTGTAGTACCAACTTCCTAAGACTGTTATGAGGCAATAATGCATTATAATTTGCAGTGTATCATAAAACATTTGCAAGCATTAAAACAATATATAAATGTCAGATATTATTAAAGCAACACATTAATTACTCAACTGATGTGATTGAAAACAATTACTTATATAGTTCAAACATTCCCTTTCATTTTTTTTCATTATTCATTTGCTTAGCCATTTCTTCATTATGCTACCTTGTATTTGTGTAGTACTTTATACTTCTCAAACCACTTTCAAATACATTTTTCACACAATGGGGTTCCTGCTCATGTATGGCCCATGACTCTCTGGGGTGTAATGTATGACTTCTAAAGTCCTTTCTAATTGTGAGATTCTATGACTCTAAACATTATCTCATAAAAAACCCTGCAAAATAGGCAAGGCATCCATTATCTCCATCTTACAGATGGGGAAACTGATGCTCATGGTAGTTAAGTCAACACTGCTAGTGACAGAGCCAGGACTTGATTCCAGGTCTCCTGACTGCCAGTTCAGTTACCTCACTCATAGGGCTGTTCTGAAGATGTCACTTGGCAAACTATTACTAGTCCTCAGGATTTTTTTCATTGCATCCAAGGTTGACTGGGCATAGGTAGAGCGGTTAGATAGGTCTGACAACTTTGTTTATCTGTGGTTCTAAGGAGGTGCTTAGGAAATAGGAAATGGTCCTTTTAATAGACTCAGAGATTGTTAGAACTAGGAGAAAATTTAAGAGATCATCTAGCCCAAATCCTTAATTTTGAAAATAAGGAAATGACCTGCCCATTATCACAAAACTAGCTAGTAGCAAATTTGGGACTTAAACCCAGGTCTCCTGACTCTTAGCACTTTTGAATGTGGCTTCTGTTTGGGTTCTTGTCTTTTTTGCCTTTTGGACATGAAGACAGAGCCTCTAAATTTACAAGCTGCCAACAGCTGATGATATCCTGGTGATGTGTTGCAGTTCATGTATAAATAGCATGCAGCTAGGATAGTAATATGGAAGATGGCCTAATACCAGCCTAAGGCTGTAAAGCTTAGGAAGAAAGAAGGTAGATAAGACAGTAACTGCTCTAGAGGGTAACCCTGTTCTTTCTTGGAGGGCATGTGAAAGGAAAGTGCCTTTCTCACTGTCATCCTTCAGCATTGTTTGCTGCTCTCTGGTAGACAGAACTCAGTGAAGGCTTCCATGTGCAACACAAGAGGAAGTGGGGAAACTTCTCACATTATTTCCTTTGTCACTTATGTCTTTCTTCCCAGTCTTCTTCAACGTGGTGGTTGCTACAATGAAGAATCTTGCTTGGCATCATAAACCATTCATGTTTAGATAGGTTCAAAATATAGCTCCTAGTAAGTGTAGCAGGTGGAACCCCCAGAAAAGTTTCTTTACTTTCTGTGAGTCCACATTTTCTCAAAAAAAAAGATAGTTTGCAAGACTCTCTAGATATGTATACTCTTACTAGTTAGAGGATTAATATGAAATAAAAACATTTAATGAAATAGAATAGCAAGAATAGAACATTTCCCCATAAATGTGCAGCACTTTCTCCCACAAATATATTCACCATGAAAGGAAAGGTAACACTTTCTTTCTCAACTGGAAGGTAGAACATATGTAACCAGAGTTCACACATGTACAGAAAGAACAAGTGTAGCTAGGTACATGTGTAAAGAGTTATGCATAGCAGGAACACGTGTTGCCAGTTCATATTTGTGGATCCAGTAACTTATAACTCCAATGCTACAGGGTTCTGAGGTCTTTTGGGTCTGCTCCTGGCTATTATTGTGGCATGTAGTCTCTGATAGGTATCCACCCAAGTATTGCTTCTTGCTTTTGCTCCATAGTACTTTGCTGGTGTTGTGGTTGGCTTTGGTTGTTCCAGGTAAAGGTTCTATAGGACAGAAAGTTATGGAGCTTCTTTGTTTCTCCATAATTAGCTGGAATCCTCAGTTGAGTTGCTACCTTCTTTACATCAGAAGAGTGGGTTCTGTCATCACTCTTTTATCATACAGTCCAGAGGCCTAAGCTTCAACTCTCTTAAGGAGGGCAGTTGCTAACATACCCGATATGCAACTAGGGAAAATCTTTAGCTGTTTTTCTCAGAATAAGCAGTCTATCAATTCTATGAGCTTTGAGTGTGGTGACTATTTTCTCTCTCTAGATTTCCAGGAGCTAAGCTCTTTGGAAATATAGAACTATCCAACTGAGTTGTGCCTTCAGGCATTGTCTATCTTCGCCTTCCCCTTCTTTAAGAAGGTATGGGGTAGAGGTGGGGGGGGATAGTTTGTTCAGGGTTCAGCAAATTTTTGTTGTGCTTAAGAATGTAAAAACCATTCTTAATTTGTCTCTAAAAACAGGCCTTGGGTAGTTTGCTAACCCCTGCTCTGTTTGTTTGATTTAGGGTTAGAGAAAGTCCAGCTTAACTTCTTACTGGCAATCTGCACCTCTTAGGAATCATTTCAGGAGTTGGCCCTTTCAATGGCAAAAAGATTTGAGCCACACTAACAGAGAGAGTCTGTTCTTGGTAATATTGTGAAGGCATTCTTGGATTCCTGGTTTTGAAGTCTAGTTTTTCCATTTACTACCTATGTAACCACACACATTTAAGTTTTCCTACTCTGCAAAATTAGATTACTCCTAAGATAACTTCCAGCTGTCTCTACCCTACATTCTTCCAAATTTCTAAAGTAGAATGAGTAAAGCAATCTTTTTGGAATTTTTTCAGAATAACAGGTTATGCAATATGTGCTTTCCTTCAGATTATTAGTAAAACACTTTGGATTAACTTCTATTGGGTGGAGGCAGCAATTTCTCTTCCTCCCCTTCCCTACCATGGAGACTTCTTATAACGGAAAGAGCACCAAGCACAGGATTTAGATTCAGGGGATCTGCTGGGTTCAAGTCCTAGTTCCATCATTTACTGGTTGTATGACCCTAGACTTTCCTGAGTCTCAATTCTCTGGTCTGTAAAATGGAAGAGTTGAACTGGATCACTGCTAAAGTCCTTCTGACCTTAAAGGTGTATGGTTCTGATGACAAATAATTGCAATTGTATATTGCTTTATAGTTCTAAAACTATGTAATACATTAGGCATTTCATTTCATCTTCAGGAATATTCCTACCAGATAAGGAAGTCAGGAAACTGAGGATCATAGGTTGGGGCCTTATTCAAGATTGTCCAAGATTAAGTGGTAGGAAGAACCTAGTTCTTTGTCTCTTTCTATCTAAATATATCCTTTATATCTACATCCATATCTATATTTTTTTTATAATTATACTCACTCTTATCTGTCTGTTTCCAATATTCTTTTTCCCTAAGCTATCTTTTAGGTTTGATGTTTCTTTGTATTTCCAGTGTTTAGCCCGGGGCCTTGTCACATAGTAGGGGCAAATGCTTATTGACTGACTATCTGATCCTCACAGTAAACTGTCCATGTTTTTGATTGGCCTTCTTTTAAGAGTACAATTTGCTTGAGGCTCTGTGCCTAGGTTACCCATAAAGAAGGTTAGGGTTGCTCTGGCAACCCCAAAATACCAACATGCCGGGTTCTGTGGAATGAATTCTACTCAAGTGTTCTCTTAGCCAAAGAAAAGTAGTTTATTAAAAGTTCACTTGCATTAGACACAGAGTAAGTCTGTGCTAGGTCATTCTATGGCGCTCTCACTATTCTATGGCATTCTATGGTGCTCTCACAAACAAGAAGATGGTGGAGGGGGTGTCTTATATACAAAAGGCTGTGGGAGGAATCTAGGGGTGGTCTAAGGGAAAGAGTTTGGGGAAGGTCTTAAGGAGGAGTTAATGAGGTCAATGGGTGATTAAGGGTGGGAACTCGATGGAGGCTACCTGGAGACCACAAACAATGGTGGGCTAGGCCAGTTCAAGGGTGGATAGACCCTAGGATAGGCTCAAGGGTGGGAAGTCTAGTAACAGAAGCTTGGGCTCATGCAAATTCCTCACCAAAAGAGCTGATTTAATCAGAGTTCAAGAGCCTGTACCTCAAGGACTCAAGGAGTAGCTAGAGGGGGCTCCCATAGTCCATACCTCATCACAGGGACAGTCAAAATAACACATGGACTTCTAAAAAATTAAGTTATTAAGCTTCTGTCTGTAAACAAAGCTCTAGATGGAAGAAGCCATCTTCATTAACGGCTGGTTGGTCCTTCACCAAGCTCTCTTGGGGGAGCTCTGGGCTTGAAATATTTGAAGCATGCATTGAGTGAAAACACAGGTTAAGTTTGGGGTCCTTGGCCAGTAGCGAATGATGGGTGAAGTTGGTCCTGAAAGCCGCCCATCGACGCTCAGAAGGTTGTGAGGTTCACACGAAGCACTTTGCAAACTTCAAAGCGCTATGTAAATGCTGTTAATATTTATTGTTGATGCGCAAAGGAATGGGGGAAGGGGAATCGTGTGTGTGTGTGTGTGTGTGTGTGTGTGTGTGTGTGTGTGTGTCGCATGCGCACAAATTTGAGGGGGGTGTGGCGGAGGCTAGCGGGTCCGGGGCGGTGGGTCCCGCGGGGCTGGACTTGGGGTGCTCGGGGTCCCAAAGGGCACGGAGCTTGGGAGAGGATTCTGAGGGTTCTCGAGCTCCCGAATCAAGCACCTAGGGCCTCGGCCGCTGCCCCAGGCCCCTTTAAGGCCCTCCATACCTTTGGAAGGGCTATCCTGCTTCCTCCCTCACTGTCAGAAGAGCCCAGGGCTGGGACGAACTCGAGCACCAGGCCCTTAGCGTCGTCGCCGTCCCCAACTCTAGAGAAACTGGCACTACCTACCCCCTCCCGCCCCCTCCATACTGATGTCACTCATCGGCTGCTCGAACCCCAATTGGTTCTGAAGGAACCATGGCTCCCCCTTGTCCCCGCCCCTTGATGTTCAGGGTTTCCGACGCCGAAATACACGGGTCCCACATTGCGGAGCAACCGCTCCTGCACGGAAAACAATCTCCGCCCCAGGGAGACGTTTAACCTAACAAGGGAAGGTTTATAAAACTATTGGCTAAAAAGAGTGTCGGTCGAATCTCATCCCACCTTCGTTTCCGCTCTGTGTCTCAGCTACTGGTTATTATCAGTGTCAATCCGTTACTAGGGAAACCACCTCCTCTTAGTGTCACAGGCTACTCTTCACGTCAATCAATAGCTGCACCGCCTTCCTCGAGCTATGTCCAATTGACATTCGCAGAGAATTGAGGGCGAGCATCAGATTGGCTATTGATTCGAACGACCCGGCAGCAACAGGGTAGGCTGAGCCCTGGTATATGTACCGGCGGCTGAGCACGCGTGTGTGCGGACGCCGTTGCGTGAGAGAGTTTTGCTACCCGGCCTGCTTCGGAGTGAAGACTCTTCCTCTCCCGCTCAGCCTTGCAGGTAGGTGAGGAAAGTCCATTGAGGATAGAGCTACTGAGGAGGAGTTGAGCGAGCCCATTTTCACTTGGAACTACCCACAGTAAAAAAAAAAAAAAAAAAAAAAAAAAAGAAAAAAGGAAAGGGAGAAAAATAGTGCTGCGAGGGAGCAGGGGCGCGAGCGCCACCGCGAGGCGCGTCCTCTTCTCCCAGCTTCCCCCTCTTCCCCCACCTCATTCCAACGGCCACGAGCGCGCGACCCTCCCCCCCCGCCCTGCGTTCTCTTTGCCGGCAGCCGAGTGCACGTCTGCTCTCGGCCAGAGCTCGGAATCCCCATCACTTCTCCGCGGGTTCTTTGCGGCCTCTTCAGGCACCTGCACCACGGGCTTCCCCGGGCCCCAGAGACGCCGGCGGAGGGGAGGGAGCGGATACGTGTGTGTTTGGGGGAGAGAGGGATGGAATGCCGGGATTTTCCGATCTTGGGCGGGAAAGTGGGGGGCGGCCCCCGGAATGAGCGCAGGGTTTCTTCCCGGAGGCTTGGAGGACCCCGTGGTGGGCTGCCCCGCAGTCTCTTCCCTGGGGACCCCCCAGGGAGCGTGGCTCTAAGATGGGTGCTGAGCAGCGCCGCTTCCGGAGGGGTGGAAGCGGGCCCCTTCCCCGCCGGCTCCGGCGTCACCGCTGGAGATACTTCCTCCTCACGTGTGCTAATGGAAAAAGGGCCCGGGCCCGGGCCGAGCTGGAGGCCTCCGGGCCGCGCCTCCCCGCGGGAGTGGCCGCCCAGAAGAAAGCCTGCCGCCGCCTTCCGAGACTGGTGGGAAGCATAGGCTGCTTCGGAACGCGGAGCTGCCACCGGCGCCTTTAGGAGAGCGCTTGTCGGGGCTCCGGGGGAGCAGAGGGCCCTGTAGCGAAGGGGAGACGGTGAACCCGCCCGGAGGAGCCTGGGTCCGTGAGCTCTGGTGCAGAAGCAGCGTGGGGGGAGGAAGGAGCTCGGATCGGGCAGATCCTTTGTATTTAGGACGGTTGGAGACTTCAGAGATTTCTCCAGCAATCTTAGCTTTGCTTCTTGGACGTCTGTTTCCAAAGTTAGTGTGACATTGGGGGGGAGGGTAAACCCCATCCATTCTCTGCTACTTACCCCCAGTATAAAGTTGGGCAGCCCAATTAATATCTCTGGGTCTCAGGTTTCCTCATCTGTAAAATGAGGGGATTGAATGAACTAGATGATATGTAACGTATTTTCTGGATCTCAATCTCCAGTCAGTTGGGTAGGAAGAGCTGTTTAAACTGGAGGAAAGTGGGAAGGGAAATGTGTTCCCGGAGAATTTCAGAAAATGGAACTTAGGAATTTGGAATATATAGCTCTCTGCATCTTAAAAATTAACCTTGTCTTAATTTATGCCCAGCCAAGTGCGTTATGGAGGTGCTTTGTACTGGGGTACAAATAAAAAACAATTCTTGAATGCAAAACTTGATTATTGGATTAGAAATTCTTCTGTACCTTATTCTCAGAATCCATGGATAATCTGGTTAAGGGGAAAGCTTTTTTATACAAAAACGTTTCAACTAGCATCTTAAAAGAGTTTGAATGGAAGCCAACACCTACTGAAATTAATATTTTATTATTGGATATTCCTCTTAAAACTTGGCTTGAAAATAACCCTGTAATGTAACTAGCACAAATATTGTCCATCTTATTTGGAAAGAACTGTTAAAGTATATACTTTGCAGTGCATTTTTGGCTGAGAATCCAAAGTTTTAGATTTCTTCAAAACAAATTAAAAGTATATATGTGAATAAAACAGACATCTTTACTATAAAAAGTATTTGTACATAACTGCCCTCCTATGTTCACTCTTTTGCTGATTTTTGACTTTTTAGAGCAGGTGTTCTTTAACCTGAGGTCCAGGAATTTGGCTATAATGCAATAACTATTTCAGTGTAATTCGTTTGCTTTGCAATCCCTGCATTTTGTGTATTTAAAAACATTCTGAGAAAAGTCCATAGACTTCTACAGTGTACTGCCAAAGGGAATCCTAGATACAATTTAATAAACTCTGGTTCAGAGGGAGTGCCTTTTAGAAAATAAAGATAGTACTATCAGGTTTATACTTGAGTTTATATCACGCTAAATACTTTGATTTAGTTCAGAGATGCTCAGTTTGCTCAGCGTATCAGAATTCATTTCAAGTTGCCACATTAGGAAAAAAAATGATTTAGGTTAACTAATGACAGCTTCAGGTCTGAGTTCATTTACATCAATTGTAGCATCCCTTTTAGAAAAGTTATCTCTATATGTCTAATCCTCAATTCCTTTCTCCTTCCCATTACAATACAAGTTTTTTGAGGGGAGGAATTCTATCTTTTTAAAATGTATATCCCTAGTACATTAGTTCAGTATGTTGCACTGGGTACTGAATACACGCTGAATACACTGAATACACTGAATACACTGAATATATTAATAGAAGTAAATTTAGCAGCCTGGAGATATTAAGCATTTCTCTTACTGGCCCAGGCTAGTGGCTTATCTGCTGGATAACAACCTTCATTTTACAATCTTCAAGTAGTAACTTGTCAGTAGGCAAGCTTTCTTAAACGTATAGTGATAGGAAATCTTTAGATCAAACATTGTTTAGTGCACGTTCCACAAATTATATTTACATGGGAGAAAGCCAAACAGTTCTAGTATGCAGTTTTGGAGAATTTCATCTTTTCTGTGAAATGTGAATTGTGACTTTCAACATTTTAAAGCTTTCCCTTAGTTTAAGAAAAAGCAGCAGTTTTGCAGTGAAGAGATGCGTTCTATTTTCTGCATAAGCAACAGGTTTTAAAAAAGGAGCAGGAGGGCTAAGTTTTACAGAAAGGTTGTATAAAACTTCTTGGGAGTTTGGTTTAATAGGTCAAAAGTAGCCATTTCTTTGTTCTATATTGAACTCATACCCTGTTGGGTTGGCAGCTCTCTTGGGAGCTCTAGGAGATTTGATAATGTTCTCTTTATGACCTCGTTTTGGTCAACTTATTTAACTGTGGGTTTTTTCTTTACTAACCACTGCTTCACATCAAAGGATTTTAAGAATTTGCCAGTCTTAGAATTGTTTTCGAGCATGAAGAAAAGTGACACTAAGGTGTTGGGATTTTAATCTAAAACTCAGGATTTGTGATAAAAGTGAAAGGTTTCTCTTGCACTTAATAAAAGCGCTTTGTCTTTCCTTAAGAGTTTACTGTCAGTCTTAACATTTGATTGATTTTTTTTTTCTTTTTGGAGGGCAATTGGGGTTGTGACAAGACATGCCCCAGGTCACACTGCTAGTTTTTGTGTTAAGTGTGTGAGGCTGAATTTGAACTCAGGTCCTCCTGACTCCAGGGCCAGTGCTCTATTCACTGTGCCACTTAGCTGCCCCCACATAATTTTTTTTTTTTTTTTACTAGTTTCATCTTGGTGTATTCATTTTCTTGATAGTGGAATGCTTTTAAGGCTTCATTGAAAACAGAAGACTAAATCTAAAATTTTGTTTTGTAAGGGTAGTCTTGCTGGTAGTTAGAAAAGTATGAAGTTAATTTTATCTTACTGGTTTGCCATGAACTGGTGAGAAAATTTGTTGACTGCTTTATTCCTTCCTAGGAGTTACTAAATTTTGATTTTTTTTCTTACCATAAAAACTGCAGTAACACAAAATATCCAGTGTTTCAGCTTGTGTATTTTTTAAAAGTATCTTTATGCTTACTCATGAGATTAAAAATTAGTGTTTCCCTGAGTCACTCCTAGCAATAGGATGTATAGTAGTGGTTCATCTGTACAACAGTGCTTGAGTCTTAGCAGTTGTGACATGACCTTGTCATAGAACCAGTGACATTTGAATGTGGCATTTGAACCTGGGACACCTGAATCTTTTTTTTTTTAAGAGCAATCGGGGTTAAGTAACTTGCTCAAGGTTACGTGGCCAGTTATTTCTGGGTGGTTGCCAAGTATCTGAGCCCGTATTTGATCCCCAGGTCATCCCAACAGTGGGGCTGGTGCTCTTACTCACTCTGCTACCTGGCCGCCCCTGACACCTGAATCTTTTTGATGCTAAGTTCAATACATATTTATTACACCATGCTGCCTTTCCATTAACATATATGCAGAGTGAAATTTGATAGCGATAAGTTTTCCCATGGATGTCCCATGAAGAACAAAACAGTTTAAAAATGGTAGTTTTATAATTTAGGAAGAATCATTAAAACTCTACAGAGGTAAAAAGGACTCACCCTCAATTTACAAATGAGGAAAGAAGAGGCCCTGAGAGAATGAGTAGTTTGTCAGATCTATCAGACAGTAGATAACAGAACTGTCTCTCTATTGCCCTAGCTTGGTATTTCTGCCATACCACGTTGCTTTATGCCCATTGAATTAGCCTTGCTTAAAATTTTGAGTACCAGAAAAAGCAAGACATTAAAGCAGATACCAGTGATGTTGCAAGGGAGAAAATCTGGCATCTTGGGATACATTTTTAGGCATATTCTGTTTTGCATCCTAAATCATCTTACTTGAATATATGAAAACTTTATATTGTGGAGTAGTTCTTACTATGTACAAAGAGCTTTCATATTCATTTGGTCTTTATAACTGTAAGGTAGGTAGCAGAGTAAGTGAAATGAACCATTTTCCAGAGAAGGATGATTACCGGATTATGATCAGTGTCTCTTGAATCCTTATCTAGTCAATACCAGCATTTTGTAATTTTTAAAAATTGCTGCACAAAACTCCCTAAAGGATGTTTAAAAACAAAATTCCAAATTCTCTTAAAATGAAGTTTCATTCTTATCATGAGGAACTTTAAGATCTTCAGATATTGGAGATGAATGTATTTCAGTTTTTTTAGACTTGTATCAGTCACATCTTGAATATGAAAAATGGGAAACTGCTCTTAAAGATTATTTTGATATGCCCATAAAGGATGAGAGGCAAAGTTGTTTTTAAAAAATAAAAGAATTTTTAAAAGAAATATCTGACAATAGTTTGATGGGCCTGCTGTTCTCAAGCATTATCTTATTGGATTGATGTGGTTATTTTATTACCGCTTTCAAGTCAGGAAAAAAGGAGATGGAAATAGCAAATGTGTAGATACGAGGAGAGGATTGAAAGTGGGTTAAAATGAAGCAGATCTACTCAAATTCAGTGGCATTGATACTACATATGCTGCGTTTGATGCTGTTGTAGTTTGAATCATTTGAGTCATCAAGATCTTCCCCCCCCCCCTTTTTTTTTGAGTAAGTTGTTTGTTTCCACTGCAACATAGAGATCATGTGTCTAAAACAGAATGCTAGAGCTGAAGGAGACTTCAGGTCACAGAACAGTGTATTATTAGTCAACACCCTATCTTTACAATTTAGAAACTTTGAGTAAAGTTTAATGGTAATATGTAACTCAGAAAGGTAAGTTGCTATTCCATACTGTAACAAATGATTACCTTATTGGAGTCATTGTCATTGAGGCTTTTTAAAATAGAATTTTTAATTTTTAGGACAATATATATGTGCTTAGAGGTGCATTTTTCCTGGAAAGTGCACAGATCACTTTATCACTTCTTTTTTGTAAAAATAGGTGGCTGAACTAATCAGTGCTTCCTAGCTTTTTTTATTCAGTGAACCTCTTAATAAAAAATGTGTTATGAACCCTTAGGGTAATTTAATATTTAACTCATGACACTTTAAATCTGTTAAGTGTTTATAATAACTGCAAGGATAAATTTTTTCCCCAGAAGTTGCAAATAAAAATGTGCACCATATAATTGTAAAATAAACTATAAAATTTTATTCTATCTACAATTAGGAAAACTTCCAATATGAAATCACAAAAATTTAAAATGATGAATATTTTATGTGGTACATTCTGTAAGAATTGAAGTAATCCAACGACCTTAGATGCTTACGTGTGAGACTTGATATTACATTTATTTTACAAATTAGGTCAAATAACTTTAATGCAATAAGTTAAAATTTGTAAGGTGCTTTTAATTTTTATGTTGGATCTTTTTATTTGAATGCAATTTTGCGGTAATTGGCCCAATACCAAATACAGTCTTAAGTCTGACTTTGCATCAAGTTTATTTCTGTGTTTTGATTTAAAACAAGAATAAAATAAAAATGCTTGCTCATGCAAATATGTGGTGGAAATGGTAGAATTTTACAAACTCTTCCTGAGATATCATTTATTTTTAGCCACCTAACCAATTTACAAAAATGAAGTAATGATATAAAGTATTTACTATACCACTTGACTATCTAGTGCATTATTACATAATGTGCTATGTTCAGTTGTGTTATTTCATTTTTAACAATGAATATATGTACACTAACTTTAGTAAAGAATCTCTTTTAAATATGACTTATATAACCTCATGGAAGCAAAATGAAAAGTGTTGCAAACCAATTCATTTGAAAATCTGTCAAAAAATAGCCTTAATCCTGCAATAGTGTTGCAAACCAGTTCATTTGAAAAAGCCTTAATCCTGCAATGAGAAGCAATATAAGGTTTGTTTCTGTAAAACTTTGTGATGGTTTCAGCTTGTCTTGTACATAATGTCCAGCAATCATAGTTTTCAAATAGATTATTTGTGCTACCAAAATGTAAAGTTAGTAACATCTTGGTCATATAATTATGTAGCTAATGAAGTAAATTATAGACTAATTGAAACAAAGTGACTACTCTGGTGCTTTATACAGTACACAAATGGGATATGCATACGCATCAGAACATCACTATTGTACAGAACACTGAGAATATGTGCATGCATTTGATGATCTCCTTTGTATTCATGTCAAACGCTTATTTGCCGCAGTTTTTAAAAATTCAATTTGTTTTATTTTCAGTTCAAATTCTCCCCCTCACTCTATGCCCTCTTCCCCTACTCTGAAAAAGCAAACAAAATAAAACATGTTACAAATTCATATAGGTACAGAAATCAAATATCTGCTTCATTCATGTTTGTAGCTGTTTGGAAACATAATAGGTTGAGAAAGTGCAAGAACTGGTGTTTAGAAGTCAGTTTGCAGAATTGTTGTGGGCGTGGTCATGAGAATTTTGAATTGCTGCAGAAAGGAATCTGTGCTTCAAATAGGCCTATGCTTGTTGTCACAGTAAAAATATATTTATATCATATGGATAATGATTTATTGTTTAAGGTACCTTGGACCAGCATCACAGTTATCCCCACAAATCCCTAACAGGGAACAACTGGGCTAGATAAGACAGCTGAGTTTTGTTAGTCTATAAACTCTAGCCTGGAGACACAGGTCTCAGACCAGTTACAGTATAACAATGGGTATGATTCTTGTCCTGAAGTTTACTCATTTAATGTATAATAAAGGAAGGTGATGTAGATGTTTTATCTCGTAACAAAATTCTCTTAAGAAAGAAAATACCAGCATCGATTTAGGTAAAGATCTAGTAGAACGTGAAACTGTTTATAGGTGGCTAATGTTCTAGTTCCCAGAAGATTATAAATATATACCATATACTTATGTTATTTTTAGGGTGTTTTAGATTATCTTGATTAATTGCTATTACTTTTTGGCAGAGTGATGGTTCCAGTTCCTTCCTAGTTAAGAAGAAACTATTACAGAAGTATTTTCATGGTAATAGTTGTTTGCAATTCAGTATCGAATGATTTGAAAATATATTTTACTTCCTGAGCTATATACAAAAAAAGCAAAATCAAATTTTGAAAGGTATGAGGTGATGTAGTAGAAAGTGTGTTGGGCTGGGAGTCATAAAGTTTCAGTTTATTTTCCCTGAGTCTACAACCTGCCTGTTTGGTCTGAGAAAGTTACTTTGCCTCTTCCTCAACTTTGGTTAAATGGAGGTACAAAAGGAGAAGAAAGTTCCTCCTAACCCCTTGGACTTGTGGCTGAAATTACAGTTAGGCAAAATGAAATAATAATGGTATATATTAAGAGTGTGTTACATTGCCATTAAGAATCATTACAACTCTTTAAGGAGATGGGGGAGACTCATTCCTTAATAGAGAGGATAAAGACCTTGAGTGAAAAATAACTAATCATGGAAACCCTTTGCATATTGAAAAGATTTGGGTTAGCCAGTATTGTAAACATAATGCACAGTCATGAGAACTCTGAAACTCAACAGTGTTTTGAGTATTATTTCTTAGGATTAGAGCTGGAAGACATCATCAGGTATATCTGACCCTCTCATTTTTGTATATTAAAAAAAATGAGTTCAAAATAACATGTTGTTAATATCAGAGCTGGAATTTGAACCCCAAGCCTTCTTATTGGAAGTGCTATGTTCTTTTGCACTATACTGCATAACCTAGTAGGTAACTAGAACCACAGTAGATTTGTTAGTTTCTACTATTATGGTATATGGAATTCAGCAGTGGATTGGTTCAGAATCTACAACGTTCTCGAACCTAGTGAGTTTTACTGAGAGTTGAATGTGTTGGGAAATTTTACTTAGAATCTTGGTTTATAATTTTATTTATGGAAATTGTTGACTTGAGAAGTGGGAGGGGGGCAGTAGTGAATAATGATTAGGTGCCCAAGTTTTTGTAATCCACTTTGCCTTAAAGGCACTTAAATTTTTCCTTATTTTTATTAATGCTTTGTCTTCATATCTCATTTGTTTCTGAATATATTCCTCTCTTCCTCAGCCTAGTGAGCCATCTTTTATAAACAAAGGTTAAAAAAAGGGAAAAAGCAGTTTAGTAAAGCTAAACAATAAATTTGCTTATCTGACAGAATATGCAGTATTCTCCATCCATAGTCCTCCCTTCTGCAATGAAGAGGAGGTGAATTCTTTTTTTTTTAAAGCTTGTTGACAACAAAGTAGATTGGTGCTTCTCTTTTACATGACTGGCATTTCTGTACATAACCTCTCCCTACATTCCCCTGTCAACACTCTTTTGTAACAGTTAAGCAAAACCATCTAACCTTGACTGTGTGACGTGTGCAAGTGTGCAACTATATTGCCATATCTGCTGAAAGGAGGTAAGTCAAGTATCTTTTAATTGGAAAAAGTTGCATTTCATGGATGTACAAGAGTGATTTCTTTTGGGAGTGGGGAAGGCTTCCTGTCATTGGGAATACTTTAAAAAATGTAGGATCTAATTTCAGGTCAGTTATGGTTATTTCAATGGAATACTCAACATGTGAATGAGTTAAATTGAAGATAGTAAAAAAAGTAGTGAAAGAAAGCCTTGGAACTGAGTTCTTTTTTTTTTTTTTTTTAATAAAGTCAGGAACTGTTTTTACAGATTTTTTTAAAAAAAGCAAATTCTTACTATATTACTTGCTAAATACTGAGTTCACAACCGCAACTGCTGAATTTAGTTACTACAGTACCTTTTGCAGTATTCCAAATGACTTGAAGCTCACAGGGTAGTGGTGGGGATAAGACATGTATCAGATTAATTGACAAAAGTTAGGGCATAAGTTTATGTAAGAAATCTTTTCTGACTAATAAATAAAATAAATTTTCTATAATCTACCTAGTCTTTCCTGCCAATTTTAAATTTGAATCCCCAAGTTCTTGAAGTAGACATTTTATCTTTTGCTAATGTTATGACGTTGGCTGGTAATGCCTTATTTAGGTGCCTTCTTAAGTGACTTTTCTAAATAAGAGGTTTTCTATTTTTATGTCATTTAACTTATAATAGGGCAATTTGTGCTCCTTAGCTTTACTCTAAACTTGACCATTGTGTAAGGGAAGTCTGTAAAGGTAGTAATTAATGCTTAAGACCCATGAATTAGCTGTCATAATTCAAGCTTTATAGAGTCAGCTAATTTATTTAGGTATGCTCTGGAATTTTTCGTTATTTAAAGACCTCCAGATTAAAGCCATTTTTAGATTTTTTTCCCCCACTGGTACAGTAAAATTTCAACTGAGTTCAGAAGTCATCTTACTTAAGGTAGTGATTGAATAATGAGAGGCTCTGGTGAAAGTTGGTTGGGATTTGTTCTTTATGGTTCATCTTTGCCCTATTGAAATCCATGTTGAAAACAGTGCCTCCCAAAGTTTATTTGCCCTCTTTGTTAGTACTAAAATTAGATGACCCTATTAAAACTAATCCGTCTACTTTTAATTAGCTCTTAGATTAAGGTGGTTCACTTAGAATTGGTGCAATGCATCTTTTTGCAATAGTGGTTTTATATTGTCTTACAGAATTAGGAAATGGGTGAGTATTGTGCAAAGAAGGATGCATATTCTAAATTTTATCTAGGTGGCAAAGTGGATGGAGTGCTTGGACCTGGAGTTAGGAAGACTCATTTTCTGAGTTCAAATGTGCCCTCAGACACTATAGCAGTGTGACCCTGGGCAAGTCACTTTACACTGTTTGCCTTAGTTTCCTCATCTGTAAAATGAATTGGAAAAGGAAATGGCAAACCACTCTAGTATCTCTGACAAGAAAACCCCAAATGGAGACATGAAGAGTTGGACAAGATGATTTCTGAATTTAGAGTTTTATGATTTACTTGGGTTTGTGACAGGCAGCATAGTACTGTTGAAAGAGCAGTAGATTTGAAATTTAGAGGCTCAGGATTCACATTCTACCTCTTCCACCTATACCACCTTTGTGCCTAGGCAATTTGCTTCACCTCTCTGGGCCTTAGTTTCAGAAACACCTGTAAAATGAGAGGGTCTTGGACTTGACATATGAGGTCCCTCTCATTATAAACTTATGAACCATGAAGTTTGGTATTGTTTCATTTCTAGACAACAAAATATGGGAAAGGTAAGCATTTGGAATAGTTTTAAAAGCCACAGGCCTTAGTGATTTTTTTTTTATCAGTCAACCCATCGAAGTAACAATGATTTTTTTTTCGTACTCCACCTGCTATTTCCTTCATTACTTTGACCTTAATAAGCCTTAGTAATTTTCCTTATAGTTCTTTCAAAGTAATAACCTATCTAGTGATTTTTTTTTAACTTTGTGTGTCAGTGGTAAATGGGCAATCACAAAAATAGAATCTGATTTCTAATTCATCTTTTGGAGAAAGCCCAAAAAGCTTTTTTTGAATTTACATATGTCTCTGGGCAAAGTTTCCATCCTTCACAAAGGTAACTATAAAAAATTGGGGAGGGGGGTTAAAGGCTTAGCTTTTTGCTATTTGAAACTAAAGGTCATTTGCCGTAGAGTCTTTAACAATACGGTGTTCTTGTGCAGTTTTGGGAAATTTCCATAGTATGGTAATTTGACAGAAGGGTAGTTTACCACAGTAGGGTGGAAGAATATGAAGTTCCATATAACATTTCTGGAGACCAAGTGAAGCTCTTAATATGGTTTTGAAAAACTTAACTCTCAATAGAACATTGCAGTGGTGAAATGCTTGCAAAATGACTGGATATTGCTTCTTTTTTTTTTTTTAAATCAGGCCTTCCAAGAAGATATGGTGTTAAAGATATAGCTCAATATTTTCTTAATGTTCCTATTAGATAGATTGTGTTCTAGAGTATTAAGTAGACATTTTAGACCAAAAGAAACCCCCTATCTGACCAGCAGCATAAAAAGATGCCTCAGAGGCCCTTCCTGGTATCCTGGTTCCCCAAGTTGTTAGTTTCTTTATATCATCTTTTTCCCCTGTAATTTTAAAACAATTTTATTTTTTATGCATTCTGTTACTTACATGTGAACTTGTTTTATTCTGCTGGTATAATGTAAACTCCTTGAGGTCTGGAACTGTCACTTTGTTTTCCCAGCGCCTGCTACATAGTGGATGCCTTAGTAAATGCTTGTTGGTTGATTGAAGGAATTTAGATGGCAGAGATGAATGTAATCAGAAATTCAAGTAATTTATGGTGATGGTATAAAATATATACAAATGATTGATACAAGTGTATTTAGAGACCATATGTACCACCTTCCTGTCCCCCCTACTCTCAGTTAAGTAAAATTAGTTTATTTAGAACCTAACCAGAATTTTTTTCTTTATACTTTGGAACTAGTAACTAGGATGGTTGGGAGAAGTATATGGGAAAGAACACTGGTTTTGAAGTAAGGAGGGGAGTTTTAAATATCTGTTTATTACCTTTGGCCTTGGGAAGGTCAGTTCAACCTCTGTGCTTTGGTTTTGTTAAATTTGTAAAATGGGATTATATGTGATATCTAATTTTTCTCTGTATATTTTTTGATAAGCTGGTAAAAATTTAAGGAAACCTATAGGGTATTTTGGTTAGATATTTGGTCTGTTTCTGTATCTGCTGGCACTAGTGATCCAGGCAGGTTGAGCTATCAGTGCCTGACTTAGGACTGGGAGAAAGGGAGATTTTTTTTTTTCTTTTTGGAGGGCATTTGGGGTTACTGTAAGTTTTTTTTTTTTTTTGCGTGTGTGTACTAAGTGTCTGAGGCCGCATCTGAACCCAGGTCCTCCTGACTCCAGGGCCGGTGCTCTATTCGCTGTGCCACCTAGCTGCCCCCAAGAAGGGTGATTTTCAACAAACCTATCCCAGAGGAGGAAATGATTGTGTTTTACCTCGTAGCCTGGGATACTTGGCTTGTGGCTGAGATAACTGGACAGAATTGATCCTAATGACATTCACCTTTTTCTCTCTAATATACTAACTTAAGTATATGGCTCAAGCCCTCAGCCAGTTTTCACTGATGAAATACAAAATAATTCAGTATTTTACCTTTTGCTTCCCTTCTAGTTTTCTTCAGCTCTCTTTATCATCTCATTGATTGCTTTCAAGTAAACAGAATTGGCACAGATTCAGTTGGACATTTGGATTTTAATTTGTGCATGTAGAAAAAAATACTTAAAATAATATTTACAAGAATGTCAGTTTTAAAAGTAGCTACAGTATGTCACCTATTAGGGAAAGAGTAGAACAAAGGGAATAAACAGGAAAGTGGGTCTCAGTTTCAGGAAAGGGTAGGAGAAATTTTTCATGACAGTTTCACTGACTACCTTGTTCCTGTGTCTTGGATGGTAGTTGGCCAGCTGGCATTCTCTCCCCATCTTCCTAGGGTTCACCCCTCTGCTGATAGTTACCAACTCAATTCTGGATGAATTCTATAGGAAGACTCCAGCTGGGATGTTGTTCTTTCTCTAACCTCAACATTTGTCTTGTCCTTCCAATGTCAGTCTTCCCATCCTCTCTGTCTCCTTTATTTGGCTTGGCTTCCAGCCTTTGCTTCCTACAAACTCCTTCCAAGGTCAGGGTCAAAGACTTCCAAGGTCAGGGTCAAAGACCTTATGGATAGTTTGCCTTCAGGTAATGTCTAAAATAACGCTCACATTTCAGAGAACATTGGAAAAGGGAAAGACTGTTCATCATCACCCTCCACTTTCACCACTCCCCCATTCTCATGCTTTTCTGTTTAAGCCTTTTGGCAGAGCTCCAGAAAAGAGGGTTTGTATTTACAATCTACATTCATAGTATTTAAGGAGAGATTTCTTGGTGTGGTGGATAGCTGGAGTTGGGAATACCCTGGTTAAAGTCATATCCCTGACACATGATTCTTTTTTCCTCTTTTTGGAGGGCATTTTGGGGTTAATTGACTTGCCCAAGGTCACACGGCTAGTTTTTTGTGTGTTAAGTGCCTGAGGCCATATTTGAACTCAGGTCCTCCTGACTCCAGGGCCGGTGCTCTATTCACACTGCGACACCTAGCCTGCCCCCTGACACGTGATTATTAATTCTGGGCAAGTGATTAACCTCAGTGCCCAGGCAACTCTGAGATTAAGTTATAGAACAGGTGTCCATGAACATGGGTTAAGAGGGCGTAGGAGGTGTTTTTCATCGCAATCACAGGTCTGGTGGGAAAAAAATTCTCTACTTAAAGGATCTGAGAATTCTTTTCAGTGCTTTTTCTCACACAATACATTTGAGACTTTGTCTAGCCAATGAATGTCTAGCTTGGTGGTATGTGATAAGCAGCTTGGTACTTAGCTAGTCTTCTGACAACATAGCATAGAACCTTTCTAGTTTTGTAGAACCTGAGCTAAGGACTGGGGTGGGGAACTGTGGCCTCAAGGTCCTCAAGTGCTGCCCTTTGAATCCAAACTTAATAAATCCCTTAATAAATGGATTTGTTCTGTAAAACTTGGACTCGGTCAAAAGGCTGCACTCAAGGACCTAGAAGGCCACATGTGGCTTCCAGGCCACATACAGGTTCCCCACCCCAGACTAGGATTACCTCCACACATATGGAAAGACAAGTGAATAGGACTTTAGGGGAGGATATTTATTTGCCTTTTTAAATTAAATTTTCCTTTTCATTATGAACTCAGTAAACGTGAACATTTCTATATACAAAGAACAGGAAAGAGGATTGTATATGAAAATGAATTGCTATTTACATACAGCTTATTAAAAAAAATTAAATATTGCATTATTTTCCGTGCTTTATTTATCCCTTTCTGACTGTCCAGTGTCTTCTCCATATTTTTGAAATACTTAAGTTCTTTGATTTTTTTGCATCATCACTTGTTTCTCAGCTCCACCCTTACAACTACCCCTCCCCCAAAGTCACTTCTTGTAATGAGTAACCATTGTTAAAAACAAAACACTCAGAATGCATTTCATTCTACACTAAGTTCATCACCTGCCCCAGAGATGCTTTTGATTTATTATCAGTTTTATGGTATCACAATTGGTCATTAAATTGATTGTAGTTCTTACATTATCCATACTTTTCTTTAGGTGGTAGTCTTTTTATAAATTGCTCTCCTGGTTCTGTTCACTTCACTATCAGTTCATGTAAGTCTTTGCAGGTTTCTCTGAACCCATCCCTTTTGGCTTTTCTTAAGTGCTTTAATGTTACATTTTTATACTATTCCCAAATGATGTGTACCCATTTTTTTTTTCCTGTTCTGCAGCAAAATTCTATCTACATTTTTTAATATATCAATACTTTGTTTCTTTTTTTGATCTTTTTGTATAGTATAGAAGCATTACTTGTGTGCACATTTTAATAACTTTCAGTTTAAAGCTTTGAATACTTACTCCACTAGTATTAACTTATTTATCAAAACTAGCATGAGCTTAAGGAGTTAATTTAAAAAGACCTAGTCATTTCTGTTGCCCTATCTGCCTTTTTGCATTTTTTGGTTGACCAGCATGTAAAGTAACTAATGAGGAAAGACCTTATTTGACTTATCTGCTGTTTTGTGAATCTTGATTTTTATTAACCTGCAAGGGAAATAACAATATTTGAAAGAATATGATACAAACAAGAAGTTGTAGCAGAAATACTTCATTTTAAAAAGATTGATTTTACATGGTTATTGCCTTTTTCAGGCACAAACTGATGGAACATCTGTTTACTAGAATTGAAAATGCTAATAAATTTGCTAAATTTGAGTGTTGCTTTGCTTAATATTTTACTTGTACTATCAAACATTTACATAACTGCAATTTGGTAACTTGATGACAGACTATATTGATTTTCCTCCAAACTGCGGAATTATAACATATGGTAGAAAATTCCACAAGGCAGGTGAACATTATTTTAGCATAATTATGTCTACACTTAGATATATAGCTTTAAAAAGATAACTGGATTGAGGAGTAGTTAATTTACTTCACAGGTTTGCCTTTATTTGGATTGGTTACCCAGATAATCACAAAACTGGGCATGGTATTTGAAGGTAATGGATAGAAATTTGAAGACAATTCATTTAATCTTTTGATTTAAACTATTATTTGACACAGGGGGTTTGGATGTGAAAGATTCTTTTATAGAGCCATTGGGGAATAGTTGAAAATGTAACTGGAGGCAGAACCTGCGTCTAAATTCTGCCTTTGTCACTTAATGACCTTAGAATCTCTTTTGAGACTCAGTTCTTAGTAAAATGAGAAGGTTGGTTGAAATGTTCAGAGGTCCCCTAGAACTTCAAATCTATTAGACTGTGGTCCTGAAGGGATGGTAAAATAAAGCTATTCTGTGTTGACAATTAACCACTGAATATAATGTTGATCCAAGGTGTCAATTTTATAAAGTTAAAGTTTGTAAAATTACAGTTATTGGCTGGGAAGTGAGCCGATGGTGCTGGCATGCAAACAGTATAGGTGCATCTAGAGAGGAAGAAGATTGGAGTCCTCTTAATGTGCTGTGTATAGCCTACTACCCAGAGTCTTTCTCACATATAGTTTTTTAAACTCTTTTTTGGTATTGCAGACAAGAATGGGAAGCAAACCTTGATTTAATGTTTTGCTTCTTTTTAGAATTAAATGTATCTTCTTTCACATATAGTAGTAGATTTAAATATTCTGATGAACATAGAAAGAGCTTGGGTAGTAAGATCCTGGTATGCTTTTAGTTTGAATTAAGTTCTCTTGAGAGTAGTTATTTTATACTTTAAAATGACCTTTTTTTCTAGCACTAAAAAGCACCTAGCCTTTTTTTCTTGAGAAAGTCAGAAATGGACAGATAACAGATTCTCTAAACTGCTTGGTCAAAAATCACCTGAGTTAAGGCTAAATTTTTTCATCTAGGGAAATATAACTAGGTAGTAAAAATCCTATTTTCTCTTCTCTATACTCCCTAGCGCCATATCATTTTCTCACTCTCAAAAAAGTGTATTTTCAAGCGGAGAAAGAATTGAATTGGAACTTTTAAGATTCTCAGTTTTTATTTCAAGTTCTCAGATTGTACTTTTTTTTTTTGGTTGATGTCCTAAAAGTAGTCATTTGTACTTTTGCATTGAATAGAATTTAGTTTTTAGCTTTATGGTAAACTTAATATTTTAAATTCAAGGTGTTACTACTTGAATTTAAGTATTGTTTATGTTCATATTAAGTTTTTTTTTTTTTTTGGGGGGGGGGGGAAAGCAACGCAATTGGAGTTAAGTGATTTGTCCAGGGTCACACTGCAAGTAAGTGTCAAGTGTCTGAGGCTGGATTTGAACTGGGGTCCTCCTGACTCCAGGGCCGCTGCTCTTTTCACCCTACCACATAACTGCCCCTCATATTCCATTTTTAGATTGTTAGATGAATTAAATAATAGTTATCTTTCCTTTCAGCTCTTTTAGGATGCTGAGGATATTTTAGCTGAGGTGGATTAGGTGTTATTTGCATTTGAGAGAGTTAATGGCTGAGCAGAAAAGAATGTTCCTTGGTTAGTAAAGAATTTAAGCTCTTCCACTTAACGGATCTTAAGCAATTCACTTTGCCTTTGAAATTTCTTGGTTTTCTTATCTGTTAAATAAATAATGATAATTGAGCTATGTACCTTGTTGTGAAGTGCTTAAACCTTTGAGCTTTTGGCTCCATTTTTTAAAACGTGCTTTTGACAGGATGCATAGAATTGTACTAATTTTGGCCTTGAAAGTTTTGTGAAGATTTTTCTTTATTTCCCACCTATGCTAAACTGGAGAAAAAGATTCTTAAACCAAATTAACATTTCCTCACCCTTCCACTGGATAGATGGGGGAAATGTGGAATGGCCAACGGTTTGCAGTTTTCCTATTATTTATTTCTAAGATGATTTATTTTTCTTTCCTGGACTGCTGAATGATCATGGCAGTAATCTTAAAGTTCCTATCACTTCAGATCTAGTAAAGCAGAATTCCTGTTTCTCAGTTTTGGGTGTTTATCAGAGTATTTACCACAGTTATGGCATTTTATCCCCATATATCTTACAGTCTATAAGACTTTTTGATAATCTTTATATCACTTTCACTTCCCACTGTTTTCCTCTTTTTCCCATTAAAAAATTTTTTTATATAAAAAGGAGGAAGATAAAGCAATTCAGCAGAACTAACTGAATATACCAACCAAGTCCTACAGTAATATATAGTGTTCCACATTGAGTTACTTAACTGCAAAAAATGGAAGAGAAAGTATATTTATTGGGGTATTCTTTGGGGGTGCCAAGCCTTTCTCATTACATTTAGTGTTCTTGGGGGTGGGGAAGACTTTTTTTATTTTGTTATAGTCATTAAATGTTTTTTCTAGTATTCTTTTATTGGTTTTGTTCCTGTGTTCTATCAACCACATGTACCAAAGTTTGTTGAATCATTACACAGTCTATGAACATCTTTGGATTTCAGTTCTTAGCCACTGCAAAAAAAGTACTTGTTAAATATTTAGGTACATTTATAAATAAGTGGGAGCTTTTGTTCATGATTATGGAATTTATAAATGTCGCACATCTTTCTGGGCCAAAAAACCCCGCCAGCCCCAAAACCTGAACTGGATAATAGTTACTATCTTTAATTTGAGCAACTTTGTCTGTCTGTGCTTATTCAGGAAAAGTTATTATAGCAAACCTTTTCCACCACCAGGTTTTTAGCTGAAATAAAATTATAAAATGTGTTTAAGGCCTGAACAGTTGACAACTGACATACATGTTTGTGGTTTTCATGTGGCTCTAAGTCCAGATGAATTAGTAATAAATTCTACTTCCATAGAGTATAGACAGAATTTACATAACAGCAAAACAGAAGTAGATAATTGGTAGCCCCTAGATTTTTACTTAAATTCTTTCTTGGGAATCAAGGTGTTCTTTGTTGAAGTCATTTTAACTTCTGGTTTTGTGTAAAACAATCATTGATAAAAGGAAGGTGTGTGTAAGTGTGTAAACTGTACCTACAAAGGAAAGAGGCTGCAGGGGTTAGGGTTAGAAGAAAGTTGTGAGTCTATCTTAACACTTGTTACTGCTACTATATATAAAGTTAGTTAATTCTTGTCTTTTGTTCAGTAGAGATGATTTTAAAAATAATTTGCTACATTTGTAACCAACTCTTACATACTTTTGTTTCATTTATAGTGTGGATGAAGAATTAATCAGTCTTCTTACATACGTGATTTAATTTTTTGCTTTTTGGAGGGGGAAGGCTGGGCAGTTGGGGTTAAGTGACTTACCCAAGGTCACACAGCTAGTAAGTGTTAAGTGTCTGAGGTAGCATTTGAACTCTGGACCTCCTGACTCCAGGCAGGTGCTCAATTCATTTAGCCACCTGGCAGCCCTCTGTGATTTAAATTTAAAGAAAAATTACAACTTTATAGTTGGGTATAGAAATCTTTTGATCCCTTTTATTCATTTTTTATGCTTACTCAAACTGAACTTGGACAGATTAGCATAATTGCTTTTGGAAAAGATGTTGGCTATCTTGACATTAAATTATGTGTTGGTGTCGGCTGAGATTCTTGTGATTTAAATAATGCTACTAAAAATGTTAAATAGCTATCAATTAACCTGCCATATAAACACACAAAACTTAGCACAATTCCTAGCCTTTAATGAGGCAGAACCAAAGTAAATAACAGGGAAAAAGATGGTTTACTTTCTCTTCTTATAGACCTATCTGAAATTCTGATTCATTTTAGTCCTGATTTTCATTTCTTTCTCCCATCCCCCTCAGTATGTATTTAGCTGTGGTTTTGCTTATTTCACGGTTACCTCATACTGACATTTCCTTATTTCCTTTTAGGTTTCAGTATTTTTACTTTTTTTTTTTAATTAGCCCTACAGGATTTTCTTAAATGGATATACTATAATTTAGTCATTCTCTAATTTTTAGACATAACAGTTTCCATTTATTGGGGTGTTACAAATGAATTAGCCCTGAATATTTATATAGATAAGGGTGTGTTGTGGTGTGTGTGATATTTTTGGAGGGAATAGGATCTTAGCAGAGGAATTTCTGGGTCAGAAAGTATGATGAGTTTTGTGACTTTGAAATGCTTTATTAATTTCTGATTTACATCAGTTATTTCCACCAGCTTTTTAGTTAAAACTTTCTCTCCGTTTTTCCCCTACCCACTGCCCCAAAATAGCAGTCCCACAGGATATCCCCTCCTCTAATCTGCTCTCTCCCATATTTTCTCCCATACCCCTTTCGACTTTTCCAGTAGGGCATGGTGGATCTCTATGCCCCAGTGCCTGTATATCTTATTTCCCAATTACATGTAAAATAATATTAATAATAGTGTATATATATATTTAAACATTTGATTTTAGAACTTTGAATTCCAGATTCATTCCCTTCCTCCCTTGTCACCCACCCTTACTGGGAAGATAAGCAGTTCAGTATAGGTTGTACATGTGTAGATAATGCAAAACAATAACATAGTTTATATATTACAAAAGACTGACTATATTTCCCTCCCTTCTATCCCACCTCCTACTTGTTCTATTCTGTACTTTGATCCCGTCCCTTTTCAAAAGTGGGTGCTCCCTCCCCCCAGCCTGCCCTCCCTTCCATCATCTCCTCTCTCATCCCCTTCCCCCCTACTCTCCTGTAGGGTGAGATACCCTGTTTAGTGTGTATTTCATTCCTAAGCCAAATTCAATGATAATAAGGTTGACCCATTCTCTTTTGCTTTCCTGTTCTTCCTCTCCATTGTAACCATTTTCCCTTGCCTCTTCTATATGAGATAGTTTACCCCATTCTGTCTCTCCCCATCTCCTCTCATTATACTCCTCTCTGACCTCTTAATTTCACCTTTTAAGTATCATTCCTTCCTGTGCCCTCTATGTATACCTGTAAATATATATACACACTTTCACATATGTATTCATGTGCCCATAATACTCTCACATATAGACATATATATATTTCTATTCCCTTCAACTATTTTCATACTGAGAAAAGTTTCATCAGTTATAATTATTGTTTTTCCATGTAGGAATGTTAATAGTTCAACTTTGATAAGTTCCTTAAGATTTCTTTTCCCTGTTTACCTTCTAATGCTTCTCTTGCTTCTTGTATCTGAATGTCAAATTTTCTATTCAACTCTGTTTTTTTCAGCAAGAATGCTTGAAAGTCCTCTATTCCACTGAATGACCATATTTTCCCCTGAAACATGATGCTCAGTTTTGCTGGGTAGGTGATTCTTGGTTTTAATCCCAGCTCCTTTGACCTCTGGAATATCATATTCCAAGCCCTTCTATCCCTCAGTGTAGAAGCTGCCAGATCTTGGATTATCTTGATTGTATTTCCACAATATTCAAATTGTTTCTTCCTGGCTACTTGTAATATTCTGTCCTTAATCTGGGAATTCCAGAACCTGGCTATAATATTCTTAGGAATTTTCTTTTTGGGATCTTTTCAGGAGGTTATCGGTGGATTCTTTCAACCTCTATTTTGTCCTCTGGTACTAAAACATCAGGGCAGTTTTCTTTGAGAACTTCCTGGAAGATGATTTCTAGGTTCTTACTTTGATCATGGCTTTCAGGTAGACCAATAATTTTTAGATTATTTCTCCTGCATCTATATTCCAGGTCAGTGGTTTTTCCCATGAGATATTTCACATTGCCTTCTATTCTTTCATTTGTTTGGATCTGTTTAACAGCATCTTGATTTCTCATAAAGTCATTAGCTTCCATTTGCTCCAGTCTAATTCTGAAGCAATGATTCTCCTCATTGAGCTTTTAAGATTCTTTTTCCATCTGGCAGATTCGGCTTTTTAAGGCATTCTTCTCCTCATTGCCTTTTTGAGCCTCTTTTGCCATTTGAGTTAGTCTGTTTTTTAAGGTTGTATTTTCCTCAGGCTGTTGACCCTCATTTTGTAATTTTCTTGCATTGTTCTCATTTCTCTTCCCAATTTTTCCTCCACTTCTCTTATCTGCTTCTTAAGGTCCTCTATGGCTTGTAACCAGCTTGTATTTTCCTTTGAAGCTTTTGGTGCAGGAGTTCTGACTTCACTGTCTTCCTCCTGTTCCATGCTTTGCTCTTTTTTGTCCCCAAAATAGGAGTCTAATGTTGGAATCTTCTGTCTGCTTTGTTTCCTTTGCCCGGTCATGTTGCCCCTCAGTCACTTGACCCCTGGGCTTTTTGCCACAGTAGGACTCTGCCACCAGACAGGGGAGCTTTCGTCCCAAACACTGGGGTTTTCTCAGCTACTAGAGGTATTAGATGGGTACCCTCTCTGAGGTCTCCACATGCTCTGGCAAGCTGGACACACACCCCAGGACCTCCACCCTAGACAGCAATCCAGATCCAAGAAGGTTAAAGCAAGAGCGATTACCTCTCAGACTGGTCACTTGGTTCCCCTACGCTCTGCAGGCCAGGAGCTGAAGCTGCCATGGGGCACTGGCTTGCTGTGCCAGGCATCTCAGCGGCTTCTTGCCCCAGGGGCAAAAGCCATGTACTCCCACTTACTGGGTCCCAAAGTCCAGACTGCACTGACCTCTCACTTTGTCCTTCACATCTATGTGTTGATAATTCTGGAAAGGGCCACGGCTTGCCGCTGATCTGGAGTTCCTCTGGGTCATGTGGGCCTGTGCTTCTCTGGCCGATTCCTGCCAGCCTGCTCGGCTGTCCTCAGTGGGAGATTAGCTTCTCTGTGTCATTTTGTGGGTTCTGCAGCTCCAGAGTTTGTTCAGAGACCCCTTTTTACATGGATTGGGGAAGGTGGAAGCCGGAGCAGCAGGGAGGTCCTACTTCTACTCTACCATCTTGACTCCGCCTCTGTCAGTTTTGTGACTTTTATTAGTCTTGAGAATGTTTATATTATTCTGTACTGGACCTTTGCTCTTTAGGTGTGCTTCCACTTCAGTTCTGTAAGAATTGTATTATAGATTGAATTTTTATTTATAAATTCTATTGTGTTTTTTTTTTTTTTAAGCAATAGGGGTTAAGTAACTTGCTCAAGGTTACAGGGCCAGTCATTTCTGGGTGTGGTGCTAAGTATCTGAGCCTGGATTTGATCCCCAGGTCATCCTGACACTGGAGCCGGTGCTCTTACTTGCTGTGCTACCTGGCCGCCCCTCTATAAATTCTATTGTTAAACATCTTTAGTTCATTTTTGAAAATTGCGTGGGTTTAGTTTTTGCAGATTTTATAAATTTATTGTATGTGAATCTAGCCTTGTGTTTTTTCCTTCATTGATAAATACATATATATGTAGAATCTAAATACATGTATATGTAGAATCTGAATAAGGTAGTAGGTTGGTTAGTCCAGTCTAGCTTTTATTTGAACACTCACAGTGATTGATAGAAGATTTATTATTTCCTTAGGTAAGCCATTTCATTGTTTTGTGGCTCTCCTTATTTAGAAAGTTTTTTCTTTTTCATTTGAATGCTTTTTCCTTACAGTTTTATTTTGGTTGAGGTCCTGCCTCCTGAACTTATACAGGATGTTTGCTTTATAATGATAGTCCTTCAGATATTTGAAGGGCTATTTTTCAAGTGTCTTTCCCTTCACCAACCCATGTTTCATTGTTGTCTCATGAATCCCATACAGTATAAAACAACCCAACCCAGCATAATACAATACAAAACATTTCCAGAGTACAATAAAAAATATTCTTCCTTCTACCTTACACTGTATAACTGAACTTTCTTAGCTAATTAGTGTGTAACTTAATCTGTAGCTACAAAATTTGTTTTAATTGGTTTTACTCCCATTCTAGCCTTTAAAAATTTTTTGGAATCCTATGATTAATATATTGGCTAATATCACCACAAAGTTTGTAAGAATTTATTTGTCTTCTAAACTCTTTGAGTTTTTCTTAGGATTTCTGGGTAAATGATTTCAGAGAGAATAGAGAAGGAATACACAGTTCTTCTAAAGTGACCTATAGACTTAAGTGTGCTCTTCTTTTTAAGTTTGCTTTCATTTTTGATTGAATAGAATTATCTGTTTTGTGGTTTAAGTTATTACAAATATCCCATCTAGATATAGTGTAAATAGAAATTAGATTTGTCACATTTTTTTCTCCTAGGTTGCAGTTGACCAAAGAGATGGTTATGGAGAAGCCAAGTCCCCTGCTGGTCGGGCGGGAATTTGTGAGACAGTATTACACTCTTTTGAACCAGGCGCCAGACATGCTGCATAGGTAGGCATTCCTTTTTGTTAAACTGGACAGTTATAGAATGCAGAATGTGTTTACTCTTGATCAATAGAGGTGTTGTGATATAGTAGAAAGAACATTGGCTTTTGAGTCAGGAACTAGATTGGAATCATTTGTCACTTATTAGTGGTAACTTTAAACTTTTGTAAAAACTTTCTGTAAAATTAGAATAATGAACAATGATGCTTTTACTGATTGTATGGCTGTAGAGGAAAGTGCTTTCTAAATGGTAAATAGCCGATGTTTGCCCATAGAAAAAATTCTCAGGTATACTACCCTGCTTGAGGACTATATAGGTAAAACAGTCATTGGTTCAATTAAAACTAAATATAAATACAAAGAAATATAAAATATATAAAAATATATGTAAAATACAAAGAAAACTTGGATAATTGTATTAGAAGGCAGGTTTTAAGAATAAAAAATTAAGCAAGAGTTTTGAGCGTCATCATGTCTTGTTTTACAGGTTTTATGGAAAGAACTCATCTTACGTTCATGGAGGTTTGGATTCCAATGGAAAACCAGCTGATGCTGTCTATGGACAAAAAGTAAGCGTTTTGAAACTTAGGATTTTTTCCTATTGTCAAATACAGTTATTTCAAAACAAAACATAAAATCGTGAGAAATAACTATTTCTAAATAGACTTTGAACTGACCAGAATTTATTGGCATGGGATTTTAGGTACTTAGCTGTAATTAGTTTAAAAGAAGAAAATCTTTTAAGTCAAAATAATTCTAGGATAATTAGTTTATGCAAATTTCATTGTAGAGACTTGGTTTTTTGTTCTTTTCCTTACCTTCGTAATAATTGGATGGTCCTAGACATCATGTTTTTTTTTGTTCATTCAGTGTTTTTCAAGTACCAGTTATGCAGTGTACTATATAGGCTCAGTGATAAAAATAATTCCTGCCCTCAACTAGCTTAGAAGTTTGGGCTATGTGGGATATCTGCAAAATGATATGATAAATATGTTTCCTTGGGAAACAAGGACAAGGTAGCATTTTAGGTAGGCCTTGAGACTGGGTGGAGACATGGGAGAGAAAGGAAGCTATTAGTTTAGTGATATTACTAAGAAAACCTGGGGCTTTTAGCCATAGGTAATAGAATTTTATAGGGTAAAAGCAAGAAAAGAGTAAGAAAGAAAGGTGCCCTTGAAATTCCAAACTTGCAAAATGAATTAATTGTACTGAATTTGGTCTCTTGTTGAATAAATTTAAATTTGGTTAATTGACTGTTGCCTGGGTTCTTTAGGAAATCCATCGGAAAGTGATGTCCCAAAACTTTACAAATTGTCACACTAAGATTCGTCATGTGGATGCTCATGCTACCCTCAATGATGGTGTTGTGGTCCAGGTGATGGGATTGCTGTCTAATAATAACCAAGCATTTCGAAGATTCATGCAGACATTTGTACTTGCACCAGAGGTATGTATTGATGTGAACTGTCACTTTTAATGTGTGACAACTTCAAATCTAAAGAAATAGTGAATTGGCAAACAACTACTGAGAGGGACATTTAAGACTACTCAAGCCTCACAAGTTAGACTGCTTTTATCATAACCAAGTTACTAACTTCTCTTTCTCTTGTTTGGTTTGACTCAAGTTATTCTTTGTGTTGATTGTCTGATTTGTAACTCTAGTCTGTTACTTTTTTTCATGGTGGACAAATAGGTCAATTGAAAAAAAATTGGAAATATAAAATCATAGGATAGAGGCATTGAGTCCCCTGTCTGCAACAAGATATGTAGAATTGAATATATGTTTTAAGAGAAACTCATTGTGAGACAGCCAGTTTCATTTTTTGATAGCTCTGATTAGTAGGAAGTTCTTGATGTCATATTGGGCTGGTATTTACTTCATGTAACTTGCCTACCAGTAGTCTCAGTTCTATCCTTTGGGGCTACATGGAATTCTAATTCTTTCACATGACAGCTCTTCACACACTCTTCCTCCTCTGACCCTCTTCTTAACAGAACATGATTTTGACTGCCTTCCTACTATTGTGTTCTTATTAAAAGGTGAGACCTAGAACAAGTTGAACACAACTCATTGCACTTGGAAAAATTGTTAACATACTGCTGCTGTATTTACTTATTTTTTTGGAGGGCAGTTGGGGTTAAGTGACTTGCCCAAAGTTGCAAGGCTAGTAAATGTGTCAAGTGTCTGAGGCTGGGTTTGAACTCAGGTCCTAGTGACTCCAGGGCCAATGCTCTATTCACTGCGCCACTTAGCCGCCCCATCATACTACTGCTTTAAGTCTCAACTCAGAGGAAGTCTTTAAGGCTCGACATTTCACATAATGAGAATAAATTATCCATTTTACTAGACCTCCAGATAAGCCAAGTACAAAATATTGCCCAGGTCTTGTTTCCCACATCTACTTTAAGGAATTCCTTAGAACCTGGGAGTTGTGGTGAACAGTTCCTTGATTTAAACCATGTCCAACAACCCCTAACCCCAAGACAACTGAGCCAGGTGGCTCAGCAAGTAAAGAGCACCAGCTCCAGTGTTGGGATGACCTGGGGATCAAATCTGGGCTCAGGTACCTTCTTATTGACCTATCCAACCATCTTGGGCCCTCCTATGGATGTGTTTGAGTCATATGTGTTCCCATGTGGGGCCTGCCTGTATCTGGTCAGGGTTCTGGTGCTGTTTGGCCCAGCTGCAAACCAGGGTCCCACTGCCTTTTCTTTCACTCCTGGTATTATCAGTTGCTTCTTGAGGCTGTGTGCCTCACTGTTGGGGTGCCTGAACTTCACTGTTTTCCCCATACTCTATTACAACCAATACTATCATTTTTCCCTGAGCCTACTACCCTCAAAGGCAGCTTTCACTGCTTTCCTTATTTAGTCATTTGCCATTGGTCTTGTTTGAACTTCTACCTGAAGATTTAATATTAACTACCCTCATCACTACTGGAAATCATAAACTGACAGAATTTGCATCTGAGTACCTGTGTCCATCCATAGCCTATTCTTCACTTAAGGGATCTTAAATATAAATTACATTTCTTCAATGATGTTATTAACATGTAGTATTTAAGAAGTGTTGATGACTATGTTTATTTTTTAATACATTTAGAACTTAGCGTTTATAATATTGATCACAATAGTTTTTTACTCCAGTTTGTTAAAAAAAAAAAAAAAGATGTAAGCTCATTTGAGTCAATCCTTGTACTTCAGATGATCAGGTTCTTGAAATGCCAGCTGAGTAAGTGAATGCCTTTCCACTTTTGCATTTCAGGGTTCTGTTGCAAACAAATTCTATGTTCATAATGACATCTTCCGATACCAAGATGAGGTTTTTGGTGGTTTTGTCACTGAACCTCAAGAAGGTAAAAAAAATACATACTGACTTTGCTTTTTATATGCCATTTTATTAGTCAGCTATCAGGGTCTCAGGGATACCATGTATTATAGAGGCTGACATTTTTAGTTCATTGACCACTTTTTGAATCTTTGTAATTGCAATGTTTAATTGAAGACAAAGCTTTCTCTATTTCATTTTAATGGGTCAGGATCTACATTTCTTTACTGTTAACCATCTTGTGCTAAAACCAGCTCATGGGAGCTGATTGTTAAATTTTCAAAATATTTGCACCTTGGAAATTGGCAAATGTACAAATCCGGACTGGGTCTGTAGTTTGTCCAGATTTAAGAAAGTGATAGAAAAATGGTAATAAAGCACATTAAACTTAAAAGCATGTGTGTATATATATATATATATGCCTCCCATAGAGCCAGTTGTTAAATATTTATTAGCATAACTGCTCAATCCATATGACAAGACAATCTAAAAGATTCCTTTCAGTGGTCTTTTTGATGTGCGAGTGACTCAGTCCTCTTAGTTGAGGTTTAAGATGATTCTGCCATCTACTCCATTTTAGTCATTTCTGTTTAGAGGACAAGGAGGTAACACAAGTGACTAAATAAGAATATACACTGTTGGCCATACCTTAAAAATTCCGTTCATTAGTAAAATTGTAATTTCCACTGAAGGACGCTTCCACGAAGAGCTTAAAGCCTTAAACTGATTATAAAGGATCTGGTAACTAGGGTTTCTTATATGTTATATGTGTCCAGATTTTTTGTTGTTGTTGTTTTGGTGTGGCAGTTGGACTTAAGTGACTTGCCCAGGGTCCCACAGCTAGTAAGTATCTATAGTGTCTGTAGTAGAATTTGAACATAGGTCCTGTTGATTCCAGGGCTGGTACTCTTTACTGTGCCACCTAGATGCCCCTCCCACTGTTTACCTAATTAAAAAAAAAACATTTATCTACTGATTGAATAGTTGCACAGTTGTTTTAATTAATTTTGTTCCCCAATATAGAATCTGAGGAGGAAGTAGAAGAACCAGAGGAAAGGCAGCAGACCCCAGAGGGAGTCCCTGATGACTCCGGGGCTTTTTATGACCAGACTGGCAGGTAAGAAATGTTCTTAGAACTGAATAGAGACTTGTTTCTGTAGTCAGCTTCCTTGTGTTTTAGTAGGAATTTGTAAACAGACTTTAAAATCATAGATTCTAGAATCTTTTATGAGAATGGGAAAGTTGCTTTGAATGTTTTGAGTTTTTACCATCCTAATGGTAAAATAACATTGAATTTATATTTTATAAATTAAGAGACAAAGTAACATAGTGAATAAAAAGATGAAAGACTTGGAGTTGGGAGAAGGTTCATTTCTGGGATTGTCCTGTTTCATTTGTGTTCAACTCTTTGTGACCCCATTTGGGTTTTCTTGCAAAGATACTGAAGTGGTTTGCCTTTCCCTTCTCCAGCTCATTTTACATTTACCTCATTTACAGATGAGGACCTGAGGCAAATGGGATTAAGTAATTTGCCCAGGGTCACACAGCTAGTGAGTGGCTGAGGCCAGATTTGAACTCACTGTCCTCCTGACTCCAGCGCTGACACTCTATCCACTGTGTGCGTCATCTAACTCCCCCACTTTTGGGATACCTTCTGGCTTTTCAAATATAGACAAGTCACATAAATCTCTCAAAGGCTCAGTTTCCTTATCTGCAAAGTGGAGAATCTTTGAACTCTATATCTCATAGGGTAGTTGTGAAAAGTCCTTTGCAAACCTAAATGACTATCTAAATGTGAATTATTATTCTAAAATATCCAATACCCTTCAAGGTGTCTTATTTTTGTCTTACACTTAAAACATCCACCAAAACTACATCAACCATATAGTTATCAAGCATTGTGCTAAATGCCTTGTCTTCCTTGAGCTTGAAATTTAATTGGAAGAAAAAAAGCAGCATGACAAACAACAGAAGAATTAATTATTGTAAGACAGGTTTATGCTGAGTTTTTGATATTTAATTTGATCCAATTCTGAATAGTTATAAAATGCTTTTTATGTATTGTACGCTGTATTGGAGAAAGAGAAAGTATTTTTTAGAAAATTTATTTCCAGTTTAAAAACAATAAGCATTAAAAAAAAATCCACCAATCTCTGATTTTTGTCCTTTTCTCTTGTCTTTTGGATAATTATTATTTCTTGTTTTTGGTTCATGGCTGGGGTTAAAACCCTTGGAACTAAGACATAGTCAGCTTTACTGTTGAACTCGGGAAATAGAATGACTTGTTGATTCTTCATATTCCAAGCAATGACCTGGAGGAGCACCTAGAGGATCCTGTTGCGGAGCCAGAGCCAGAGCCAGAGCCAGAGCCTGAGCAAGAAGCTGAACCTGAAATCCATGAAGAAAAGTCTGAACCAGCTTTGGAAGAGCCTGTTTCTGAAGAGACTCCAAAGAGCTCGTCTCCAGTGCCTGCGGATTCTGCTCCAGCAGTACAGGAGGACTTGAGAGTAAGGAAGATTAGGAATGTCTATGCTTCTCTGGCAGCACCTATTCTTAATGATCCAGTTATTTGTATAGTGTATGTGCAAAAGTTTTTAGTGAAAGCTTCTTCATGTTAAATTCTCATAGTCCTGCCTGTCTGAACCAAACTCAAGATTCTTAACTTTTCTTTTTTGAAGTATCACTAAAATCCTCTGTATTCCTTCCACTATTACCTTTCAGAAAGTCATCCCATATAACAAATGTTTCTAAAGCACAAATAATAAAGGGAGAAAAAGAATAACTGATAAACTCATTGAAAAAGTAAAAAATGTGTAATTTATTACAACTGGGGACCTCTACCTCTACAAAAGAATGGAATGGAGATATCTCTACTTTAGACCTATACTTTCTTGTTCTTTGTACATTTGCAAGATTCATTTTTATGATTCTTGCTTTTTTTTTTACATTGTAATTGTATATACTGTTTTCTTGACTCTGCTTAATTCTCCATGTATCAAATCCTTCCATGCTTTTCTGTATTCCTCCTTTTTGTTATTTCTTAACTTCATGATGATATTCTGCAGTTTATTTAGCCATTTCCCACTTGGTGGGCATTTGCTTTATTTTTAAAAAAGTGCTGCAATAAATATTTTGGTCTGTCTTTGGACTTATTAGCATTGGCCTCCTTGGAGTATAAGACTGGTATTGAAATCTCAGGGTTAAAGGGTATAGACATTTTAGTTGCTTTATTTGCATAATTCCAGATTGTTTCTGAAAATGGTTGACCTAAATTTTGTCATTTTTGCCACTTTTCAAGATGTGTGGTAATAAGGTATGGATGGGGGTATGCATAGTATATGAAAATTCATGTTATTTCATGAGTGTTTAAATTTTTTTTATACGTTCACCACAGCCTTATAGCCCATATCTCCTTCGCCCCTTTTAATTTCATTTGATGGATTGTTGGTGTACTCTTGACTATAATATGCTCACACATCCTCCTGCATTTTGCCTGCTCAGTACCCATAACTGTTGTACTTACTCCTTCCTATTAGCCTGTTAAGAATTCAACTCCCTTGCCTCTTGCTTTGGTGGAGGAACACAGTTACCATCTCCCTTTCTCTTTTTTTGCTTCCACCTACACTTATGTGGCACATTTATTTCATCTTCAGTTATGTTTTGGTTTCCCATGCCTCCCTTCCTCCTGCCCTCCCTTTTGTATTTTGACTAGCTCAGGGTATTGGAAACTGATTTATCTGAGTTGTAGAATGGATCCTTTTTCTCTAGGGAAGTATCCCATATTGTGCTTTGTTAATCTTTAATGAAACAGTAATTCTGTCCTAAAGCAGATAATATCATGGCCATTGTCATTTTAAGGATTGCTTAGGTAGTATCATCTGTGTTTGGGACTCTGTTAAGGCTGAAAAACACACTTGAAAGCTGAAGTGGGTGGATATGTAAACTTACTACATTGGGAATATCTGCAAGGATAGTGTCTGCTTTTAAGAAACAAAAGCCTATTATATAAAGCTGTATGTTGTGACTGATCTTTCTTTGTACTTTTAGACCTTTTCCTGGGCATCTGTGACCAGTAAGAACCTTCCACCTAGTGGAGCTGTTCCAGTGTCTGGGATACCACCCCATGTTGTTAAAGTACCAGCTTCACAGGTGAGGTTCTAATATGAAAGTTGGATGGACCTACTCTTGATTTGGCTTTGGAAGCAGTCTTTTTGTGGGTTCTCTAGGGTAAAAGATGGTTCAAAGATCGTAGCAGATAAATTAGGATTCCTAATTTGGGTGAGATTTGTTTGTTTACATACAAATTAAATTGTTTTTAATCCAGGCTCGCCCAGAATCAAAACCGGAATCTCAGACACCACCACAGAGGCCCCAGAGGGACCAGAGAGTGAGGGAACAACGAACTAATATCCCACCCCAAAGGGGACCCAGACCAAGTAAGAGAACTTTAGGAAGTATGATTTGTCTTAATGGTTTTCATTTCTGTGTTTCAGACTAGAGGATAAATGAGTCTTTTTCTCTGTTAATAGTTGGCTGGAGCCTTAAGTGATACGTGATATAAGGGCCATTGAATATACAAACTTTAAATGATTCTTTTTGATATGACTTGAAGCATTTTGTTTCTTTTCAAGTTCGTGAAGGTGGTGAACAGGGTGATATGGATACAAGGAGAATTGTGAGATATCCAGACAGTCATCAGCTTTTTGTTGGAAATCTTCCACATGATGTGGACAAAGCAGAACTAAAAGATTTCTTCCAAAGTAGGTTACTGAATTGTTGGAACTTGGGTTGAAAGTGTAAGTTCTCTTGGTATAACAACAGGCCTAACAAATGACCAAAGGTTTCTGTGTTTCGTTCAAAGGTTATGGGAATGTTGTGGAACTTAGAATTAATAGTGGAGGGAAGCTACCCAATTTTGGTTTTGTGGTGTTTGATGACCCAGAGCCAGTTCAGAAGATCCTTGGCAGCAGGGTAAGAATATTTCATACATATAATATTGTACTTCTAAGTAATCATTGCATTTGGTAGTGAAAGTTTGTGTTTTTAAATATTTCATGGCTGTCATTTTATGAGAATGTCTTTTTCTTGTTAGATTTGACCAAGTGATTGTTGAATTCTATTTTGGTCTATTTAATACTTTTTTACTTGAAAAAGGCAAAAAGTACAAAGAACTACACAAAGCACTCTGTGCTGTTTTGCAAACAGTGACTATATATGCATAATAGCTTTGTATAGGTAAAACCCAAGATGTTCAAAAATACTACCACGTTCATTCCAAAATCCTGTCCTGTTGCCTACCGTGTTTCCCCGATGATAAGACACTGTCTTATTATTTTTTTGGACAGAAAAACACCAGAGGGCTTATTTTAATGAACATTGACAGCAATTTTAATAAACAGCTCTCCTTCGAGGCACTGCTCTCAATGGTGCCAGCAAGCAAATCACTGGGGAAGAACAGGATGACACGCTCACTGCTGCAGCTCTGATTGGATGCAGCTC
>NW_027186372.1:32448238-32529385 GCF_028583685.1 Petaurus breviceps papuanus | reverse complement strand
GGGGACGGTGCATACAGAGGGTACCGCGGGTAGCGCAGGGGATAACTTTCACTACAGTAGCAATCTCGATAGGGCTTATTTTCGGGGGAGGGCTTATTTTAGAGGAATCTTACACAGTAAGGGGAGGGCTTGTTTTCGGGATAGGTCTTATTATCGGGGAAACACGGTAGCACAGTTATTGTGTACAAACAAATAATTACAGATATAATGTGGAAATAAAGAAGGTATAAGGTGTTGTGGTAGGTGAAAGAAAAAGCATGATACTATTTCATTGTTTGAATAAATTACTTGAGACGGATCAACACCCCCCAGTTTTTCTTTAGAGATGAGTTCCCTTACAGAAAAACTTCTGTACAGCAACCTAGCGCTTTCATTAGGAAGATTAATTTGGTGTCAGAAGAGAAAAACGGTACATTGTTTTGTCTTTTGTGTTTATATACACATTAAAATTTCTTGGAAAATCTGTTATCTACAGAACATTTTGTTTTTGCAGGAGATTGTATTATGTATACTTTTTTACTAATAGCTTCAGCAACCAGTAGAAAAATGAAGCAAAATTTGATGAAGCTTTTAATTAAAAGAAGCAAAATGGTACATAATGTGGATTTTGATCTGGGAACTTGTAGTACTTCAAAATGGTAAAGCCTGTTACTGTGATCTAGCTCTGGAGGAGTTGGAAAACTTAAATTCCCTTTTTTCCCTCCCTAGTCTCTGCAAAATTCTAGGCATGAATAAGCATCACTCCAGTTTCTAATAACTGGAGGAAATTGGATTAGATCATATGGTAACTTTCCATTTATAAAATTCCATTAATTAGTAAACAGTTTTTTCTCCCTTAGCTGGTTGTCTTTCTATTTAACATTCCCTCAGTGTGTAGTAAGAGCAGTATTTAAAGTAATGTGACTTTTGGCTATGTTAGACTTGATAGTATCTGAGTTGGAGGGTTCATGTTGATTTTAACCATGAGTAGGCCCAGAGTAGAGATATATATCCTTCCACTTACAGTTTAATGGCAGAACCTGTTGATCTTATCTTTATTTCCTATCTACATATCTAAAGTCATGTCATAGTATGAACATTATGTTTTAAAATAAGTTATTTTTCAGAGAAGCTTAATAATTCTTTTTCCCTTTTAGTCATTATAAATTCATAATTTTTAGGACCAGCCTTTTTGGCTTTCTCTTTTGAGGACAGACTGATCTAGGAGCAAGCACCCTAGCATACCCAGGATGGCTACTAGCACAGGTTCTTTTATCTGCTTTTCTAAAGGAAAGCAGCTCAGAAAGGGTTAACAATTTTACTTTACTCGAGCATATATATATATATATATATATATATATATCTATATATATATATATATATATATATCATTTACTTAGTTCAGGGGAAAAGTCAGCACCCTGAATTTCAGAGAATACAAACAGAAATTACAAGCAGACAAAAAAAAAAACCAACAGAAAATAAAACAATTCAACAGACCAACAGACAGGACTTCTAGCTGTCTGACCATTACATACATACATCGTTACCAGAGAGAGAAGCACCAACATCTGGGCTTTCAAAGCTGGGGGGCTCAATGTCTACCCCTGAGTTTCATCTGGCCAAATCACACAACTCTTCCCATAAGTGAGGCCCAAAGCAAAACCTCACCTCATATACTCTTCTTATAAGGATACATATAAAAATATATACCTTCTTCAGGGTCAAAGGACATCATGATCTTTGTGACCCACTGCCTAATTACAAAATAACAAAAGTTATGGGCCTTCCTGAAAAACAAGACTTCCCTAAGCAAGCTTCTTTTGTTGGGCTCCAAATGAGGCCTCGGGGTAGGGAATATCTTCAGATTTTCTTACCATTACAGCATCCTGACCAGCAATCAAATTAAAACACAATTTGTTACTTTATGTAGTTTACATTCTCCTTGGTTAGAAAATGAAGAACCTATCCTTAATTCCCTTTACCCATTTGTAAAGTTTCTTTCCTCTCTGTACTTTATATATGTGTACCTGTTTTATATTTTTAACTTTAATATTTTTTCATATTGATGTAAAGTGTTTGGTCTTTGTGTTTTGCCCATATTACCTTCTGCTGGATTGTAAGTGCCTGACAATACAGCAATAATGTCTTATTATCTGGTACCCAGCAAAATGCTTTTGTCCATATAGGTAGCAGGCACTTAATAAATGGTTTCTGAAAGAGTAATAGAATCCTGGAATTGGGAGGGACCTTAAAGATGATATAAATCTGAATCTCCATTTGTTTGATGTCATATGTCCCTCCCCCTTTAGTCTCTCAGTTTTATCTATTAAATGACTGGATGAATCAGACATATTTTAACTTTTCCATTTCTTTTCCATTTCTTTACCATTTGTATATTAAAACAAATTCAGATTCATAGAAACCTTTCAGAAACTTGCCTTTTCTCATCCTTCTGGATGAGATTCTGGATTCTCATCCAGTTCAGTGTTCTATTTTTACATCGCTCCAAACTCTACCTTTTTAGGGGGAACATATGTATCCTGAGGCCATTTTTAGCAATTATATGAGATAAAGGCTGTTTAAGACTAACCTAGGAACTGAACCAAAGTGCTTTGAAAATCAGTGTTTTTAGATATCATTGTTCTTATCCCACTTACTTTTGCTCTTTATGTTCAGAATTCCAAACAGTCATCTCCTAAGTGAATATTTAGAAGAAACTTGTTACATTTTTGTCTAATTTACATGTTCAATAATTAGTTGCATTCAGGAACAGTAATTTTAGAAATCTTTTAACTTTTACAGCCCATCATGTTTAGAGGTGAGGTGCGTTTGAATGTTGAGGAAAAGAAGACACGAGCAGCCAGGGAAGGCGACCGTCGAGATAACCGACCACGTGGACCAGGAGGCCCACGAAGTGGGCTAGGTGGTGGAATAAGAGGTCCTCCCCGTGGAGGAATGTCCCAGAAACCAGGATTTGGAGCTGGAAGGGGGATTGGTCAGCGTCAGTGAATTTGGCACACAAATCTTCACGTGATGGCACAAACCTTTGCTCCTGCAGCGTTGTGAATTTCAGCCTTGGATATCTTGGAATGTGACCCTAGCCTGTTATATAGACTGCCTACGTTTGATACAATTTCAGGCCCTTTTTTGTTTGTGTTAATGGTTTTTGTGTGTGCTGTTTTCATCCCCTGCTGCCCCCATAAGTCCGCGTCCCCAATTCCAGTTTGTGGAACAATATTTTAGGAAAAGTCGATTTTAAAAGAAGAAAAACTGAAATTCCTTGCTCACCTCAAATATACGGACTAGATTTTTTTTTTTTACAACAGCGGTTTTATCCCAAAGGACTATATCTTTTGCTTATGACTGATATTGGAATAATTTTCTTTTTCCTTTTTCACGTGTTCCAAGAATCGGTCAGAAACCCAGGATTTGGCAAACATTTTGAGGGCAGGAAAAACTCCAGTTGTTCATTGAGGGCCGTGACTACTCTCTGGTTTGGAGTTGTTGCCACTGGAAAAATTGACAGTCACACTTTTCTCTGTGGCATGGTTAAAAAACGGAATAAAGGGTATTCATAGAACTTTTTTTGCTTTTGATACGTGATCACATAAAAATGAATTCTAAACTACTGTTTTTACCACTTGGAATTTTGGATTGTGAGATAGGTTTTAAATGTGTAGAATTCAACTCTTTTAAACGCTTTTCCTGAATTTGTGGAAAAATTTTTTTATTGAAGTAGGGAGTTTTTTTCATGTTTTAGTTTGTATTTGTAAAAAAACAAAACAAAACAAAAAAACAGCAAAATTGTTGTGCCTTCTATTTATCTCTCATTCCAGTCTTGGCAAATTGTTTTAAAATAAATAAAAAATAAAAACATCTAGATTTGCTTTATCAGGTTCAGAGTATGTGGGAATTTTTCCCTGAAATGTTTGTTAGATTCTTTTCATCTTAAGCATTGTCAAATTATATTATTTTTATCAAGTGTTCACACTTAATTACCTGGTTCTTAAAGGTATTCAGAAGATGAATCTAAACTGGAATGCTTTTGAGGCACTCTTGATTGAAAGAGAGGCGCTACTACACCTAAAATTAGTCATGATCAATATCTGATCCATCGTTATAGCAGGTGAGAAGGAATTTGAAACCCTTACTGCTGGAGTTTTAGCTAGCTGTCACAGAAATTCATAGCTGCCTGATGAGTTTGTTTTTTCTAGTTATTCTTATGTTAGTGAGCAGGTCTTATTTTTAAAGTATGAACAGTTTTTTAAAAGAAGTTTTTAGGATGGAAGGTTCATATAAAGGTAAGAGCTAATTAAATGTAGTATGTAGATGTAGTTGGTTGCTAGGAGGTGGTTTATGTGGGATTTCATTTAGATACTTGTAAAATCTAATCTTGATTTCTCCCTGTTTATCCATAGAGCAAAGCTATTTTACATCCTAAATACTTTTTAGGGGATCTTTATTTTTTGTATCTGTTGCTGGTCTTATTCTACCTTGGAATCAGGGATTGGGAAAGTTCACTTTATTTTGAAACTATTGAGCAGATCATGTTATAAATTGGTTAGTACTATACAATTTGTATTTAAGAACTTGGTTGAACAATCATATCCAAGGAGTAGTGGTTAATGGATTTGAACTCTGGAAAAAGGGAGATCTCCAGCCTCCTCAGGACTCTGTTCTGTTATCCATTGTTTTCATCCTTAATGTAGATTAAAGGCAGAATTACTTATAAAATTTACAGATCACATGAAGTGAGAGTCCAGAAGATCTTTGTAGACAAGTTGGATGGATATCTGTTACGATGAAAAATTAAAGATGAAATAGGTAGCTACTTCTATCTGAAAACTCTTGGTAATGAGTAAAAAAAATTAATATTCCTTTAATATAGTATCTAGAATGAGGGAGCTGTTAGTTAACCTTGTCTTTTTGGGGCACTGTTTAAGGAAGGATATTGACAAGCTGAAGTATACCCGAAGAAGGTCGCCAAGTTAAAGGATCTGGGAGCTATCTGAAAGACATAGGGAGGGAGGGAGGGAGGGAAGACGCAAGGAGGATTTGGTTATAAAACTCAATAATTTCACAAGTTAAGGAATGAAAAAAATTAGTGAAATCTAATCTAAGGAATTGATAAGCTTAATTTCCATGTATTTGCACTTGAAAAATATTTTGGGTACAAACCTGAGAAATACATTTGATATGTTCAAACTTGGTTAGGGTTTTCATTGTATTTTTTTCCCCTCAGACTAATAGACTTATTCAGTACCATATACAATTCAGCAAAAAGATGACATTTGTTAGAATTGCTGTTTGAACATACAAATTAAAATTTGGTATTAGTGGATAACTCATTCAAGAATCCAGATACCATAGTTTTCAGAAATTTCTTTTTGCTTACTGTCATGGTGCAAAGTTAGCAATAAAAGAGGATTTGGGCTTGCAGTCCCTATTATATGGGTCTTGGGATTAATCTCATCTCAAACTCCATTCATATCCATGGGGTGTGTCCTATGGACACCCCACTCCCCCCATTTTCTGTTACTTGAGTGAGGAAAGTATGAGCTGCTAATGTGTGCTTCCTAATGCCATGGAGAGCAGCCTAAGGGTGTGAAAACTGGGGATTATCTAAGTGTTAGAGTTTGTGGGGAGGAGTTTCAAGTCATACCTAGCAAGACTTCCTTGGTGTTCCATGACAAATACTTTGAGAATCATTTGAACTGTAGGGTGTACAAAAGTAACTGGAAAATGAAAACGACCTTGAATTATTTAGCTTGGCTAGCAAGCTAAGGATTCTTATTTTCATTTTATCTTTTTGACAAATTGAAGGAGATGAGGAGGGGGGTCCAGCTCTAAAGAGTCCAGCTCTCCCTGTCCTTTTTAAAAAATCACATTGGATTTCTGGATTTGGAATCTTGAAGTTTTTGAGTCATTTTGTCAGCCTTGATTTGGTAAGACTCAAGGATAGTCATGCAATGACATTGAACTTATAAACTTTTCTTATTTGACATCTCCTTTTATTGATGATAATGTTCCAGGAATCTTGGGGACCTGGATTCTAATCCTGGGTTATCACTGACTTGATGTGGAGCTATACTTACTCATTTGCAAAATGAGAAATAGAGGGATCTTAACTAGATGAGTAAGTTCCTAAAGGTTTCTTCTAGCTCTGACATTGATTTCTTAGCAGTATTGTAATTTGTTTATACTTCCATTGCCCTTTGTAGTTACTTACCATTAGGGTGTTAAGCAAATGTTTATGTTGGTATTGATAGTTTATACTTGAAGAGTATAAAGCTTTTCAAAAATACACTTAAACCAAAAATAGGCACTTTTGTGTAATGTGTGAGACTTAAATTGTCTAGAGGTGAACTTGTGGATTCTCTCATTGTGATTTTTATTTTCAAGGCCAGTAAAGGGGCACAGGAGTGTGGGAAATTAAAAAAAAAAACACCTTGTTTTGGAACGTGTTTTTTTTTTGGTTTAAATTCTAATTGTGGGCATCTTATATTTTCAGTGTACTTTTAAAAGTAAAATAATGAAGCCACAATGCAAAAATTTGAAACGGAAGGAATTATTAATGAACCCAACTTTCTGCCTGTTCTCTGCCACATTGTGTACATCGCTTCTTAACTGGGCCTTACTACCTCGCTTGTATTTGAGAAGGTTAATTAAAGATTCCAACTTGACAGCCTTTTGTTGAAGTAGAGGGTTCATAGCATAGGATAAGTAAGTTTTGGTGACTTTTTAATAAAGGATTTTCATTTTTGGTCAACTTAATTTTTTTAATAAGAATTTGAGGGATGGAGAAATGAGACTTAGCCTGTCAGCATGTCCCAAATGAAGTTTTATTTATTTTCTTCCCACACCTTGTGAATTGGGTGTGTGGAGAGGTTGGGTACATCAATATTTGCCACAAAATGGAGTTGTCTGAAAATTGAATTACAAATAAACATCTAGCACTCTTGCTAAATATAAGACAGTATTTTGTTGCATGACATTTTAAACGTGAGCAAGAGTAGTTTTCTAATGTTTGCTTTTTTGTAAATCATAACTTTCTAATTTTTTTATGTGGTACTTTGTTCCTGTATGTTAGAACCTTTGGATTTTCTGGACTAGATTATGAGTAACCGTTTTTAACAGCTCAGTATTCTGGGTTTTTTTTGGAGGGCAATTGGGGTTAAGTGACTTGCCCAAGGTCACATAGCTAGTTTTTTATCTGGGTAAATGGATAGAATAAAATGGATAGAACACTGGATTTGTAATCAGAAAGCCTCATCTTCATTATTGCAGATCTGGCCTCAGATACTAGCTGTGTGACCTTGGACAAGTCACTTAACCCTGTTTGCCTCAGTTCCTTATCTATAAAATGAGCTGGAGAAGGAAATGGCATTCCAGTAGCCAAGATAATCCAGTATCTTTGCCAAGAAAACCCCAAATGGGGTCATGAAGAGTCAGACACAACTGAAAAGACCCAGTGACAACAATTATTTGTAAATGATAATCAAATTTGGTTAAAATGAAATCTTCAGGGATGGAAAAAAACCATTGTACTCAAATCAATTTTCTGCAATAGGCATAATTGAGCTCTAAGGACTTAAGCAGCATGATATAATTGATGTGGAGCCCGTGTTTCTGTTTTATTCATAATATGTTGTAAAACTGAAATAGTAATGAACAATTCTACTTGGGGAGATGAAATTTTTGCAGTAAATATAAGTTGTCAGGATTTGAATGTGAGGCTACAATACAACCACCCACTCAAAGCAGAGCTGTGTAAATCTTTAAAAGAAAAGAATGTTATAAGATTATGGGGTGCAGATTGGGGGGACTTGTTTTCTGTTAGAGGTGAGACCCTTAAAAACAGTAAACAAAATGTTTAAAAGTTGACATTAAATAAAATTTTAGTGTAAAATTATTATAGGAAATGTTTAGGAACCAATCATGGGATTTGTTAGTGGGCATTCCAATCCGCACCTTGCTAGGAATACTTTTGTGAGTTGCCATGACTGAACTGCTCACATGCTAGCCATATGAGCTATTTGGAACACCTTGGTAGCTTTCTATTGTGTCCTTAGAGATTAATGAAGTCAAAAGGGTGGTAGAGGTGTTTAAGCAGGAGTATGAGCAGGGAATAATGAAAAAATGTAAAAAGGTTATGGCAAAAAGCATAGTGCAACTGATAGGGACTGGGACCTTGGGGAAAATGTTACTTGAAAACAACTTTAAAGATCATTTAGACCGAGGCTGGTGAACCTGTGGTCTCGAGGTCATGTGGCCTTCAAGATCATTGGGTGCAGCCTTTTGATTGAGTTGTAAGTTTTTGTTCTGTGGAGTTTGGGTTTAGTCAAAGGCTGGTACTGGATGACCTAGAAGGCTGGTATATGTCCTTGAGACTGTAGATTCCCTACCTGATCTAGGTTCTCAAGTGCAGACCTTTGACTACCAAACTTTATAGAACAAATCCTCTAAAGGAATTTGTTCTTTAAAACTTGGACTAGGTCAAAAGGCTGTACCCAAAGATCTAGAAGGCCACATGTGGCCTTGAATCTGTAGGTTCCTCACCTCTGATTTAGACCTATCTTTTAAAAAAAAATTTAACCCATAGGGGAATTCTGGGCTTAGAGTGGAAGTGATTACAACTCAGGAAATTTTAGTGGCTAACACTGGAACTATCATTTAAGCATGAGTTTGAGGCTAAGGTTCTTAACTATAACAACTGCTAATTTTGGGAAAGTTTGGAATTTGGGTGATAACAGATTCATTTGATGGAATTAGTAGCATTAAGTGCTTTACCAAGCCAGGTATTATGCTCAGTGCTGGTTAAGTGAATTGTATGGGCCCAGTTAGGCTCCTTTCTCATCCTTTCTGCCTCCTGGATTTCTCTTCGTGAGAAGAGTGGAATAAAGATAACTGGGAGAAAAAAGACAAGAAATTAAACATATCTCTGAATTCGTGATGCTATGTAAGGAAAGGTAAAAAATGAGAATTTTCTGATATGTGTATATAGGGGTAGGGGCAAGATTAGGGCTCTTATCACTTAAAGTGAGAATGTAAAATGAAGTATAGAGGGATCCCTAAGGCCTAATTCTAAGAAAATTTTCTAGTTTGCTTTATTTTTACTTTTTTGGGTTATTTGGAACCCAGGATTGTAATGATTACTTGGCTGCTAAGGGTACCTGCCCTCCTTAGACTTAGTTGATCTTGACCTGTCTTTCCTACTTAGGAATCCTAGAACTTGAGAATTGGTTAGGATCTTGGACTTTCAAACTACCCCAGCAAATTTCCCTCCCTCCCGCCCCCTCCCTAATCTTGTATGTCTCAACTTTTTTTTTTTTTTGCGCTTTTTGGAGGGCAGTTGGGGTTAAGTGACTTGCCCAAGGTCACACGGCTAGTTTTTTTGTTGTGTCTGAGGCCAGATTTGAAACTCAGGTACTCCTGACTCCAGGACCGGTGCTCTACTCACTGTGCCTCCTAGCCACCCTGAGGTCTTTTCTATTTCTTAACTCATCTAGATCTGAATGTGTTTATCTTCCCAGCCATCAATGGTTAGTCAGTAATTATAAATTGAACCAATCCACTCAGAGAAAATTTCAGAAAACTTTTATTTTTTCATTTTTCTGTTGGAATCAGCATGGATGGGTGTACAGCTGGTTCAATAAATATATTTTTATATACATGTACCACAGAAACCTTACATTCCATTTAAAACTGCAGAAATAGATTTTTTTCAAGCCAAAAAATATCTACCAATACTTTTGTTGTAAGTTCATGCAAAAAAACAGGGTGGAATCATACAAGTTAAGAGTTTAGTTGGAAGTAAAAATGTTGCATTAAGGAAGCAGTTGCTTGATGTGCTGCCAAACAGGTCCTTAACTGTGGCATTAAGGCCATACCAATTTTATACATATGTACAAATAAATTCCCATATAAAAGGGATATCACATTTTCTTCAGGGAAAGAACATGGAAGGGGAACTTCAGGGTAATTCTGCACAGGTTTTTCTGTCCAAACTTTCTTTGAGGCTCCCTTTATGGTGGTGTGTTATTTTTCTTTTACAGTGACTTATTTTTGGCCTCTCTGTCCTTGGAAGTAGAATGCTCTGGATAAATGAAACCTGCAAGATGTTTCCTTGTATTTCCTGCAAGTATTTTGGGCATTGCCTGAATTTTTTACCCTCAAACTTGTACCTAGTGACATACTGTATCTTTAAGGATTAACACCTATTAACTAAGGTTAAGGTGGTTTTCTTAAAAAGATCTAAAAAGTGGATCTCAGGAAATTTTTTGAAAAAGGTTCATATAGTTAATGAACACTTTTTTAAATTTTTGCTTTTTGGAGGGGGAAAGCAGGGCATTGGGGTGAAGTAACTTGCCCAAGGTCACACAGCTAGTGTTATGTGTCTGAGGTCACATTTGAACTCAGGTGCTTCTGACTTAAGGGCTGGTGCTCTATTTACTGCGCCACCTAGCTGCCCCAATGAATACTGATTTAGGAGCCTCAGCCATGTTAGTATGGCAGTTGGCTTTTTCTAAAATTTGCTAAAATTCCAACTTCAAGGGCCAGACCTTGGATCCTCCTTAGTCTAATCCACACCCTTCAAGGCACTGTGCTAAGCACGTCACCAATATCTCATTAACCCTCAGGAAGTTTAGTGCTATTATTGTCTCCACTTTATAGCTAAAAAAAACAAAACAAAACAGGCAGATAGAGGTTATATGACTTGCTCAGGCTCACATCTAGTAAGTATTTGAGGCTGGATTTTAGCCCTCCCCCCCCCCCCCCGCCCATGTGAGTAAGTAACTTTTACAATAAAGGTCAAGGCTTTTTAGCAAGTATATAAAAGGATCATGTCTTTTGAAGGTGATCTCTGTTGTAACTAATGATTGTCTTTTGTAGTCTGCCATGGTTGGGTTATGGCCTCTGAAACTAGCCAATGAATCCTGCTCCAGTCCTAATTGGAGCAAATTAAACATTTTCATCCAATATAAGTTTGTAGCCATTTAAAGTACTGAAATAGCTTTAGTGTTCTTTGACAACAAAGCCTGACTTTTCATCAGATTTAGAATTCCAAACCAGAAATGAACACTTTGTAAGAGGAGGTGGTAGATAGATTTTGTGTTCTTTTTGTTTGGCCATGGGCAAGGAATTTAAAATGTGTTCAAGCTGCTATATATGAAACATCCCTATACTTATTACACTCTTCTCTGGGTAGCAGTCTATTGTTGGGATAGCTTTTTAGTGACCTCATAGAGCTCATGTTCTGCAGATACAACCTTTGGGAGCCTCCAGGCCATAGTGAAGTACAGGAATTTCAGATGATCCCAATACAGTAAATTGTGTGTATAAGTAGACTAAAGTATAAGAATGCAAGGAGTGATGAACATCAAAGACATTATATTGGAAAAAATAGGAAGGCTGATTAAGTGTCGAGTGAGAACAGATGGACAGCTCTGGGGTCACACTTGTATCTGAAAGGTTAGACCTAGAAGAAGCCTTCCTTTAGGTTGGTTAGATGCTCCAAGGAGGATTTGGGGAAGCATATAGGTAAGAATTGCACACAATAAGAAGTTATAGGTGGGTTGTGGTATGTACTGAATATAAGTGCATACCTCTACTGATTGGATTCTTCAGAATGTAGAGTACTGTTTTGGAGTTACAGGTATGTTTTGGCCTCCTTCCCTGTGTTTGCTGTCTTTTGGGGGGTTAGGAGTCAAACCTGCATCTGGGCAAGTCACATGCTGCTAGTTTGGACATGAGCTACTGATAGGTTTCTTAACCTGGGGGAGAGGATCCATGAGCTTCTATTAAAAATTTTTTTTTTTTTATGACTATACATTGATTTCTTGTGTAATCCTAGATTCCATTTAATGCATTTTAAACATTTTGAGAAAGCATTTGGGACTTCACTAGATTGCCAAAAGGCTCTCTGACAAAAAAGAACCTCTGCTATATGGCATTTAATCTGTTCTTTATTTTGATACTGAGGTAATGTAAGTCTGAGGACTTTATCCTCTGTTCACAAAATATAGACATTGCTGTTACTGTTGACCTTTGACAAGTCAGAATGATTTTTTTTTTCCTTCTGGCAATGGTTAGGAAGAAGATAGAATTTTAGTAGAGAAAATTGTTCCCTCATGGAGAAGAAAGTGAATAGGAAATACTCCACTTTGTTTTTAAACTTACTTAACTTTAAAGTCTAAATGAGTAGTCCAGATCAATCCCAGACATATCTTTCCTATCTAAACCAAGGTGGCCCCTATTCATGGCCAGCATTTGGAATGATTTGGGGTTGTGAACATTTAGGCAAGACCAAATGGAACTTAGCCCGAGCAGTAGTAACCAGATAAAGTGAATGATTAAATATCCCATTTGGTGCTTAGTACTGTGATATAGTGTATGCCATTAACTGAAAGGACTCCCAACATGGTTATCACCCAACTTTGACTTTTCCCATCTTCTTCCTTTTTAGGTTAGACTCTAGATAGAATGAGTTACTTCACCCACTTTTGATTGGGAGCCCTGATGATTAGAGTTTATCCAACTAGGTTTTGATAAATGCATTTTTCAGTTTGTCCAACTTAGAAGTAATTTTGCTGTTATCCTTTCTCAAGACTGCTTATGTTGCAAACTTTTTTGTTTTTGGTCACTGATGATAGGAATAGGAAGGAAAACATTGGAGGTTTAAACTAGGGAGAGGACAAGTTGATATTTGGATCAAAGTTAGTCCTCCCACTAAATTTTTTTTTTTTTTTGCTTTTTGGAGGGCAGTTGGGGTTAAGTGACTTGCCCAAGGTCACACGGCTAGTTTTTGTGTTAAGTGTCTGAGGCCGGATTCTCCCATTAAATTCTTAATGTTATGATAAAGTTGAATGTTGTATGAACTTATGGTTTGAATTTTTTCTGCATGAAATTGATTGAGGCTATATAGGGCCCTTAAAACATGTAATAACTTGGATTTCTGACATAAACAGCAGGAATCAGAATGCTGTAAAACACTGAGCATTTGATTATGGAAGCACTGGATTTTCAACATACACAGCTGTTTCTGAGGATGCAGGTTTCCCTTAGGTATGTTATTACACCTTGAAATGAGGTAGAAATATTTCTAATTTAGAGGAAATTGAGTTGATTGAATCACTTGCTACTGAAACATCACTTTTATCAGGGAGAGCAAGACATTTCCTTTTCTGTCCCTCAGTAGTAAGGGAGAGTATTCCTCGGGTTTCTTAAGATACTGCTATTAAGCCTCTTCCTTTAAGAGACCATTTTTACATTTCTGGAAAGCAACCTTGTTAACTTCTTGGCAAATGTATCTTCGTATTCCCCCTTTCATACTCAGTGATTGTTTCTCTCCCTCTTCCATGCTATCATCTCATATTGATCCCAGATTTCCACTTTCCAAATTTCTATCCTTTGCCTTGAAATGCCATCTGTCTAAGGAAGAGCTGTTAATGAGCCAGTTTGATCACTGGTCACTGAGCATTACTTAAAGCAACCTCTTTAATCCTAAAGCCTGAGCCCCGGAGCAAAACTCAACCAATGCTTATCAGTGCACACTGTTACTTGTAACTAACTAGCTGAAGGAAATTAATAAAATTCTCACAATGCTTAAGGAAAATGACTGGATTGTGGGTACAGGAATTCTGTGATGTTTGTCGTCAGCTATATCTCTTGTTTTCAGTGTCCCTTTTCTATGAATTGAGACCCGTGCAAATTTTAGTTGATTGATCTTAAGGTGATTGTTACAGCCACGGCTTACAGATTCCTAGGAAGGAGAGGGCAGGGTTGCTAAAAGCTACGTTCTTGGTGTAACAGTTATTTACATCCTAGTCTATCCCCCCTTTTAGTGATGGTGATTTTTGGGAAATCCAGCATAGCTATTAAACAAGAGAGGGTTGGGGACATTGAGAAAGGGCAGAGAATGGCAGTTCATGAATTTACAATCCCAGTTTACCAGGTGAGTGTTAGGGACTAGGCACGTGCTCTCTTGTACATCCTGGCTCCCTCTGCTGTTGAAGAGTTCTACTTTAGACATCACAAATGTAGGGGAGAGAAAAGTAAAGGGGAAATTCTGGATCTGGATAGCCTCTACTTCTGAATGTGGGCTTTTCTGAGACTCTGCTCATGTCTGGACAGGTGAAGCTGTCTTTATTTACCCAGGGTTGGAAGACAGACTAAACTCACTTGGTGAAACATTTTGAGCTCAGCCAAAGTTTATCATAATGTATGTTCTACTGACCTGAATAGGGCCTGAGATTTTTGGAACTGGAAGAAACCCCAGCTTACCTCTCTCACTGTGAAGGACACAATTCAACCTGCTTTTCCTTTTGTCAGATTCCAGAGATAATTCCAAGAGAAGACCATTTTTTACCCAACTCTTCAAAGCTCATTCCATACAGTCACCCAAATCGTTTCTGTGCTTTTTTACCTTAGCCTTCCCTATTGTACCCACCCCTTTCTCCCCTTCCCCCCACACCAAATACTCAAAGATTGGGGTTTAGTTCAGGTTCTGACTTGGGTCAGGTTATATGAATGCTAGCAAAACACGAATCTTACACATTCTTGAATGTTTGAATTTAGATGCTTGCTTTTATGTTTGCTATATAGACATAGAACATGAGGGAGAGGGAACTTTTTTTTAAAGCAATTAACTTGCTCAAGGTTACATGGCCAGGTGTTTCTGGGTGGGTGCTAAATGTCTGAGACCAGATTCGATCCCAGGTTATCCTGACTCTGGGGCTGATGCTCTTACTCAGTGTGCTACCTGGCCGCCCTGGGAGAGGGAACTTTGGAACATACAATCGTAGACCTGGAATAGATCCTAGAGTGCTTTAATCTCATGAATGAGGAAGTAAGGTGCACAGAAAAAACAAAAACAAACTTTAGGGTCCCACAATGAATGGCGGGCAAGTCTAGGACTAGAAAATCATTGATCTTGAAAGACTAAGTCATTCTAAACAGATGATTGTTTCTACCACTCAGAGTTCCATGTCAGGATTTTTCCAGTCTTACTAGTTCATGATCTTTATAGATGGCAAATAGCCCAGAAAGTTTTACTCAGTCTTTTTTGCTTCTAAGATAACATTCTCAGAAATTTTGGGGAGAGAACATGATTTTACAATGAAATTGTTCAGTCAATTTTAAGGGTAGTCTTTGAATCTGAGCAAAGGGCTTAAGTTTGGCCTCAGATCTGAAACTCAACCTTAGTAACTGGGAATCTATGGTGCTTTTGGAATTAATTTCAGGAAACTACCCTGATAAGTCTTTAGGAAATCTCAATCCCATTGTTCTGTTGATCATGTACTGCGTTTAGGCAGAGAGCTGAATCTAGAACTCAGGGTTTCCTGATGAAAGGCTCTGAGTCGAGGGAATCTTGAGCCACCCATTGGTTTTTGATTTGCTACAGAGGTTTTAAACTCTGGGCTTGTTACAAAGTCTCAGTTCAAAAAAGGTCTTTCTGATATATTCTCCTAGCCAGGAGAACAGTTGTGGGAATTATATTTAGAAGGCAATTTAGAAAGCCTGGCCCTTTAGCATCAGAAAGAGAGGTAGAGAATGGGACTTACAGAGTGGGTAGGGAGCTACTTCTTTCTTTCCCTGAAAATGGCTTTACATAACAATCTGGGTTGGTGGTTTGAGTCATTTCATGGCGTCTTAGGAGCAAAGAAAGAATGGGGAACTTGAGAGCCAATTCACTATTTGGCTTGTATTTTATTATTCTTGAAAGAAATTACAATGGTAACTTTTTCTTTCCAGAAAAGGGAAAAGGTGTTCTTCCTTGTGCCAATCTCTTACCCTCCTGTCCCCTTTTCTTGCTGTGCCAGATTGATCTTCCTAATGTACCTGCCTTGTCTAAATACCTTTAGTAGTTTCCTATTGCCCATAAAGTCCAAACTATATGTAGCCTTTGCATTCAAAGCCCTCCACCACAATCTTCCTTCTACCTGCTTGTCTGCCTTTTCTCACTGTTCTCTTTACCTACTCTATGAACAACTGTCTATTCCATGATCTCATTCTGTGCTTTCCTGCCTCTATACTTTTGTGCACACTCTCCCCTCAACTCTCCCACCAGTACTTCCCATATGCTAGGGGAGAGGGCTGTTGAAATCCATCCCTTCAACACCCAGTTTAGATACCAAATGCTCTATGAAGCTGTTGTTGACTTCTTAATTCTCCAGCTATAGTTATTATCTCTTCCTTTCCTCTTGTTCTTAGATATGTCATATTAAGAGTGGCATTATAAACCAGGTGGCTCAGCGAGTAAGAGCACCGGCTCCAGTGTCGGGATGACCTGGATCAAATCCGGGCTCAGATACTCGGCACCACACCCAGAAATAACTGGCCGTGTAACCTTGAGCAAGTTACTTAACCCCGATTGCTTTAAAAAAAAAAAAGTGGCATCATAGTTATTATAAAGGACTGTGTCTTGTTTTTATCTTTGTATCTCCAAAAACTAGAACATAGTGAATTTTACACATTAGGTGCCTAATAAATGTTGTCAATTTGATCTGCCATATGTTTAATTTTGCAACCAGTGTAAAGGCAAAGGAAGAACAGAGGCCTTCTGCTTATATTGGACTGTAAAAAACTGATGAATTTGCACCCTTCTAAAATAAAATGTGTGGATATTAGCATACCTCTGCTGAGAGAGGCAAGAGCAGGGTTTGCCAGTTATAAAGGTAGATCTTCTGGACCAAGAGAATAGGAGGATATGGGACTGGAAGTCATGGCTGTTGGAAGGTTTTGTTCCATTCTCACATTTTGGCTTTGGGAATTGACTTGCTCTCACTTAGTTCCTGTTGCCCTTCCCTGGAGGTGTATATGCCATCATAGATCATAGTCACAGCTCTCAATTGTTATCATGCTTTAAGGTTTACAAAACACTTTCTCTGTAACATTGTTGGGAGGCAGTTGGTGCAAAGATTATTATTCCCATTTTACAGGTGAGGAAAATCATAAAAAGGACATTCTTGAAGGAAACACAGAAATCATCTATTTTAACCTTTTATAGATGGGAAAACAGAGGTCAAGAGGTAGGAAATAACTTGATGAGGTTCACTCAGCAGATTAGTAACAGAAGCAGTACCAGAACCTAATTTTTCCAGGGATCTTTTTTCTACATCATGTTGACTCTTAGCCAAGCTGTATAATACAAAAACATGTTCTGTATTTGAGCCCAGAGAAATCTTTTAGCTTCTTACTGCTCTAGGAAGCATTCTCTAAGACTATAAATTGAAGAGAAGATGAGAGAGAGAGAGAGAGTTTATAAATGAGTCTGTACTAACTTCCTGCTCTTAATTGGGGAACACAAGGATTAAAGGTAAAAAGAAGTATCTCTCTTGACCCTTGATATTATGAGTGCACTGAAGAATCATTGAATTACAGAAGAGACTTTGAGGTTATTCTATCCATACCCCTGTGGTTATTCAGAAGGCATAGAACTTAAATACATCTCACCAGTTTTTTAAAGAGCCCTAAAAGGAAGAGTTCATACAACTTCCAGAAGAAACTACTCGTAGCCCTTACACAAGTATAAACCCTAAAGCCTGAGCAGAACAACTTCCTGACTTTTATTTTTGCTTCATGAATAGGACACAGAACCCCAGAGGCATGTTTTATATTTCTAGTATACCCTTTCCTTAATAGGAGGGCTGTTGACAGAACTGTATTTCAGAGTGCCAAGTGGACCAAGACTACTTGGTAACTAAAGGGAGGAAGAATGATGAAAGTTTGGACTTCTGAAGAACATTTAGGCTTCCCCCTCCCACCCTCACTTAACTAACTGTGTGTATGTATAAGTTTTAAGTGATTGGCAGTCATTTTTGCCATTCCCTTATTGCCCTGAATACACTATTTCCTCTTCTCCCCTTTCTAGATTTCATGTTTTGGACATCCATCCAAACAACATCAATTGATACCCAGATATCAGCAGTCCTATGCTTGCTACATTTATCTCCATATTTTAGAAAAGTGGACGATGTTAGAACTGGAAGGGGTCTTAGAATATTAAACAGAGAGAATTAGAACTGAAAGGGATCATAGAACATAGGAATTGGTGAAGTTTTGTTTAATGTTTTTTTGTGGACCCCTGAGTTTGTGCTATATTTGTGCTATAAGACAGTTGAAACCAAAGAAAGCCAGGGCAAGAAGAAGGTGACACAGTGATTGAGAGAGCAGGAAAGGGAAAAGCCATTATGCTCAGAATCTGTATGCAGCTTGCAAACGTCTTTCATCCTGAGATTAGTTAGCTAGTGCTATTCTGTAGCCAGCTAATGGCCTTCTGGAGAATATAATTTTCATCAGAGGGTTCTCTGAAGGGTGTATTTTTGGCTTGCCATTCTTTCTGCTCTGACTTCTCGACCCAATGTTCTGATGGAAATTTTCCAGAGCAATGAAATCTCAAAATGTGGGGGAAAGGGAGAGAAGCTCCAAGACCCATTCCCATTCCCCCTGGAAATAAATCAGCATCTCTAGGTGTAAATTTGCCTGACAAAATGAGATGCTCAAACTGATGAAATGGTTGATGCCAACAGAGAAAGAGAGAGAGGTAGGGGAGGGAGGGAAAGAGAAAGAGAGAAGAACTAATGACTCAAGACACCATCTGAAGAAGCCTTAATGATCCCCCAAATTATTGGGCAATAATTTTTTCTTTGGAACTCAACTTGCTGTCCCTAAGAATGATCAATTACTTTAATTAATGCTTTAAATAACCACACATCTCCATCAAAATGGCATCAAGCGATGCCTGCATATTAGCAGTCTTGTATCTCACCATGCCTTTCTTTGCAGTTTAAAATCAGAATCATAGAGCTTTAGGCTGGAAGGAACTTATGAAGAGAGAACAGGGCTATTAGGCCTGGAAGGGGTTTTAGGACATAGAATAAAGAATGTAAGAGATGGGTGGGGAGAACTTTAGGACAGAGCATTGGGTCAGAAGGATCACAGGATAAACAGTTGTCAGACTGGAAGGGACCTTAAACACAGAATGTAAGATGCCAGAGTTTGAAGAGTTCTTAGGGATGAAGCCCTCTTCCAAATGTCCTCATTTTATGGAGAAAGAAAATAGAACTTGGTGAGGACGGTCTCACCTAAGATGAAGTAAAATTAAAATCAAGTTTGAACAGGATGAAACAGTACCAGCTGCAAAAGAGTAATGAAATAAAAACTTGGCAAAGACATACTATTCTTGGCTGAGGATCCATAAAATCCTAGAATCCTCAGATCAGGGGTTGGGAATTAGAGGTCATTTTGCTTATCCCCCTGTGTTTAAGTGGTTGGGGTGGATGTTACTTTCTTTAAAATTTTTGAGAAACTAAGATAGTATTCTTACTCCTTTGTAGTTACTCTGCTATCTTCAGGATTTTCATGCGTCCTATTGCATGAATAAACCTACTGCAGAAAATGTAATTTTTCCACATGCAATTTTCCCACATACTAATACAGATGGTTAAAAAAAGCAATACATCAGAACAAGAAACTTTGCTCACAGTCATCCTACTGGAAAGGTTCATTCTTTTGACTCTTGGCCTTAGAGTCCCAGAAGGTAACAGAACTTTCATTTAAAACTCCTTAAATTGGTTTGTGAGAACAGAGGCAGTGTTACTTTTGGTGAAGAAATGCAATTATATTGTTAAAATAATCAGTTGCTCCCTGTTCGGAGAATTTTTGTAAGATCTCCACAATTTGTTTTAGCAATGACTTAAAACTGCTGAATATCTTGGGATATAAGTTGACATGATATAAAGTTGTTTCCCATTGTTTATTTATTTATTTTTAAGCAATTGGGGTTAACTTGCTCAAGGTTACATAGCCAGTTATTTTTTGTATGGGTGCCAAGTATGAGGCTGGAACGGATCCTGGGTCTCCCAACGCCGGGGCTGGTGCTCTTACTCACTGCACCACCTGGCTGCCCCGCTTTCCATTTTTTAGAACACAGTAGATTAACTCATTGAAGCAACAATTAACAGGCTATGAAATTTCCTCAGCCTATGTTGAACCAACTGCTAATAAGGTGAAGCTTAGCCTAGTCCCAAAAACTCATTGGAAGCAGATTTCGGTAGAAATATTTAAGTTGGAACAGGGAGATTTTGACTCCTAGTACACTGGAGCAGTTTGGGGGAAGATTTTTGTAATGTCAAAAGGTCAACTTAAATACTGTGATATTATGACATTAAAAAGGGACCAGATGAAAATTTTTCTCAGCCACTTTTGGGGGAGCTTGTTATATTTGGAAAATGAGATGATTAGTGAAAGAACTGGGGATATTTAGCCTGGAGAAGACAAGACTTGGGAGGATAGGATATCTTATCTTTGAATATGTGTAGGGCTGTTATGGGGAAGAGGAAATAGACTTGTTCTTCTTGACCCCTGGGGTCAGAACCCAGAGTACTAAGCACAGCTTGTGAAGAGACAGACTTAGACTTCATGCCAGGAAGGTCTTTCTCACAGAATTATCCAGAAGTGAAATGAGCTGCCTCAAGAAGTGATTCATTCTTCTCCATTAGAGGTCTTCAGGCAGAGCTTAGATGATAATTACTTGTCCAGTATCTTGTGGTGGGCCTTTTTTTTTTTTTTCCACTTATGGGTTGGACTGCATGGCTCTGTCTCTTCCAACTACAAAATTTTGTGATCTTGTGTATTTATAATGGGGACTATGTGCCTGATCTGATGAGCCAAATTTGGGTAAAGTTCATAAGTTTGCAGTGGTGACTGTATTACAGGTCATTTAGGGCTATCTTTTAGAATGGATTTCCCCAGGATACTTTGCTTTATTTCCCACCCAGGTCTTTTCTAGGATCTATTTAAAAGCCTGGAGCACATATTAAAAATGTAGGCTTAAGGCTATGCCATATTTCTTCATAGGATCCCATTCCATCTACCTCCCCATCTTCCAATTTACTGCTTAAATTGAGTGGGGAATGTGGATATTATCTGATGATATTTCTGTACTAGAACATTATTAATCTGTTCCACCCTCACCTAGAGCAGTGGAGAGTATTGACTTCAGGTAGTTGTAATCCCCTTTGCTACAGAGCTTCTAAAGACTTGCTCAGAAACAAAGAGGGAATTGTAGTTAAGTATTCTTAGAACCAAAGTACAATCGATCTGGAAGTGATAGAACAGTGGTTTCTAATCCCTGGGATGAGAGACAGAATTATTGAAAATTCATATGGTACCCTACAACTAGGCATACCTTTTATAGACTGAATAATGCCTTATGCTTATATGCATTACTATTTTTCAAATACATATACAGATTTACTATTGTAATTAATGAGATATAAATTCATTTAAAAGTGTTCTTAAATTTATAGTAGTTTTTGTTGATATGTGTTTTCTCAATCATTGGATTGCAAAAGTACAACTAATTCCATGGGAAATTAAAAAAAATTTAAAAGTCTGGGATTTTGAAAACAGTTGGGAACCACTTCATATCTGACATAAAATGTCAGAGGTAGGAGAGACCTTAGAACATAGAATCATTGATCATTAGACCATCTAGTCCAACCCTCTCATTTTACAGATGGGGAAACGGAAGTCCAGAGATGGAAAGTTAATTGCCCAAGGTCACACAGTGAGTTAGTTGGTAGATCCTGAACTAGAACCCATGTTTCCAAACTCTGAGGAAGGAGCTCTTTCCCCATTTTACTCTACTTGCCTGCATTCAGAAAATAGTATTTCTTTAAATACAATTCACACTTCTCCAATGATTTTTTTTAAAGCAAGCTTCATCATGGCTTAGGACTGTTGCTGTTGTCTCTGGCAATCTAATTGGAGAGGAAATTATAGGAAATAACCCTATCTCATCAAAACTTGGACAGGATTGAATGGAGGTGGCCGAAAATGGAACTCCATAAGTAAATTACAAAGACAATCAGACTTCACAACACCTTCCGTGTAGCTCAAAACCCTGTAGCTCAACTCAAAGAGCCCTCAGGATTGTTTGCCAGCATCCTCAAGTAAGGATGTTAATACTACAATTATAATAATACTCTGTCTTCTTTCAGTTTCATTGTATTGCAATTAAGGCAGGGACCTACTTTCCACTTGGGAGGAACTGCTGTCAGGATGAAGTCATCTAGGCTCTGGCAGCTGCCTGCCCTGCAACTTAACATAGAGCTGAACAATGCTAAAAATCCCCTCTGTGAGTGATGCCATACTTCAAAGACAAAGAACTATCTCCAATGTACATCTTTTTTTCCTCCTGAAATCTGCATCTCTGCAACTTAGCCATAGAATAATAGGTTTTTCCACAGTGGAAGGAATTGTATAGATCACCTCGCCTAAAGCAAGTTTATAGATGAGGAAAATGACGACCAGAATGATCTACCTTTCTGCCCATCGTTCCTAGTTCTGAACTGTTGCCTAGCCAAGCAAGTCTATTTGCTTTTCCACGTGGCTTTACTTCGAATACTTTTAAGATGGTTATCACTTAGCCCTTAAATCTTTTCTTCCCTGGATTAAACATCCCCAGTTACTCATATGGTTTGGTTTCTGGTCCCCTTGCCATCCTGCTCACCCTACTCAGCTAGTCAATCCAGCTGGTCAATGTCCCCCTTAAAATGTGGCACTTGAGAGGACAGACCTTCACATGAGATCTGTCCAATGAAGACTAGTAGGGCTCTCATTTCCCCGGTTCTGGATACTACACTTATATAAATGCAGCCCACGGTCCCATTAGTATTTTTGGCTGCCACATCACATTGCTGACTCATATTTATCTTGAAGTCCATTCAAACCCTCAAGTGTGATTAAGCATTCTTGCTCATCTCTACAGATTCAACTGAAAGGTAGAGTTAAGATCAAAGTATATGGATCTGTCCTTTCCTTATTTCTACTCCATTCCACTGTATCATCTCTACTGGACACCCCGAGGGTCATCAAAGAGTATGCCCTTGATATTCAGTAAAGCTAACCAATCTGACCTTCCTGTTGGGATCTGTTATGATAGTGAAGATCAAAGAAATCATACAGTTGAGTTTGCTGAGGAATGATTTACCAATACTTCAAGGACTATGGCTGTACACAGGGGTGTGCTCTGGAGGTGGATCATAATGACTTTTAACAGCTGATTGTTAAATTTTCAGTATTAGCATTTATTTTCCCTTGGAAATTGGAATACAATACAAATTAGGGTTTGATATTTTGTTTTGTTGATTGTCTAGACTTAAGAAAGGAATGGAGAAAAAATAATGTAGATTAAACTTAAAAGTGTGTTGTGCATACATCTTTTTCTCTCTTCAAAAGTTTGTTGTTAAACGTTACTAGCGTACCTCTGGCTACACATATGGACTGGCTTTAAAACAAACAAAAATCTATGGGTTTGACCTGATTTACCGCACCCTGACCTACTTTTCTGCATGTAGACACAAGATGGTGTCCACATAACACAAAGTGAAGTAGAGATTTGGCAAATAAGCTTCCTAGAAAAGGAAGTTTTTGGCCCAACTTATCCAGTTAGGTCATTTATACCAAGGAAATGAATATGATAGTTGCATCTCCCTTAAACCTGGATACTTTGTCTTGGAATAATGCACCCCATGGGTGTTATAGAACTTTGAAATAACTTTGGAGATCTACATTTTCCTCCCTGTTGTTTCTTTTGATAACAGAGAGAAATAAAACCCCCTGACAGGGTCAAGAAAAGTAAATAATATTAACACAATATTAAAACTGGAAACAACCTAAAATTTAGAATTCTGAAATGTTAGAGCTGTTAGAGTCTCATCCAGTCCTACTCTCTCTTTTTTTTTAAAGGAAGAAACTGAGATGCAGAGAGAGGGGAAGTGACTTTCCCAAGGTTACCCAGGTAGTCAAGCAAAAGGGTTTGAAAATGAAAGAGAAGCATAGCCAGAGTTAAAAGTGAAATGAAATTTCCAATCTTATCAGTTTTCATAAGAAGAACCCAAGCATCCAGGTTTATTTTCCCTTGGTAGCCACTTCATTGAAATAGTTCATGAAAAAGAGTCCAGTAGAATCTCCCCTTGCTTCCCTAAAATAAGGAGCTGTTTCAAGTGATTAATGTATCTGTGGATACAACTAACTAATTCATACTTCTTCTGTTGGGTCCAATAATTCAACAAACTATCTGGTAGTACCATAGCTTTGCCTACTGTGTCAAGGTCCAGGCAAATATCCCTGAAATTCTTGTTATTTCTGGCTTGGGATTCCCAGAGGCCCAGGATGGAAAAGGAATTAGGGGAGGGGAGAAGTATTATTTGGAATCTAAGAATTCTGATGAAATGTCAGAGATCAACTGGCACTCTCCCTTTGCCCCGGGAGATTCCAGCTCCCATTCCTCTATAGGTCAGACCTCAGACATAATGAATTTGGTGCCATGATGTGAAAGGGAACAAGGAGGGCCCCTCCCTTCCTTTCCTTTTTCTTTCTTATTCATTTTAAAGTAAAATGAATGTAGTGCTGATAAAGAGGGCCCAATGAACAGTTCAGAAGACAGATATCCAATTGCAGGACTAGAAGTATCAATGATAATCTTTCTCCCATGCTTCTGATTCAAGTCCAGGGTGCAGGCAAGCGAGTGAGAATGTCTTTGTTGAAGGGAGGAGCTGCAGATTCCTCTCCAAGACCCCCACCCCACTGGCTCAGACCTAACTTGGTCTATGCCTTAGGAGGAGTTCTAGGTCTCATCCTATTTGAACCATGGCTAGAGTGGAATTTCTCTTAGGTTTCAGTATCTGTGTCAACATAGGCTGAATGAAATCAAAGGCAGGCAAATATTCAGTCTTTTTGCACATTCAGATAGACAAAAATTTTGCTGCATAGTCTATTTTTCTATTCTTATTGCAAGTCTGTTTTTCTACTTCACTTTCTGAGTCACTTGACTCAACCCTCTAATGGTCCATGGAGACCTATCAGTTGTGTTGTAGTTGATGGGAGAAATTCCCCAGAGGAAAGGTGATCAATCTTAGGAATGAGCCAGTTTCCTATGATGTCCTGTTTTGGGCAGGTTTTAAGTTCCCTGTGCTCTTATTGGTAGGGACTATTTTTTCTGCCTCTTGAGCCCCCAAGAAACAAAGTCCTACACAGATTGATTGTCAACCACCAATCAAACCAGCTGCTGCTCTCATTTGAAGCCAAGATACTAAAGTGCAAAGGAAAACATGGAACCCCAGCATCCAGGTCCCTACAGCCAGGCTGGAGCCCCTACTACTTGAGGGTGGGAGGGCTGCAAAGACTGGTGCCATGCATTTTCTGACAGACCTGTTTAAGGTCTGGCAGTGCGAGGGGTCAGATGGCTTCCATCCTTCCAGCCCTCACTTCCCACCATATCACATCCTTATAAGGATAACCCGTCTTTGGGCAGCAGTGCCCCCGAACTCTTTCACTCTTGTAGAGAGAAATTCAAGTCTGACTTTCTTAAACATTAAAGCTAAACAAAACACCGGACTTAATGGAACCAAACAGAAAACCCCTACCCCAAACCCAAACTGACTTATAAAAATATAATTGGGTTGTTTGCCCCAATTTCCATATTATTACTGATCTATGAAATGTCAGAAAATAATGACTGGCCTTTCTCTGCCAGGCCAGGGGCAATTTCCCCACTGCCCTTTCCTCTTTAAAGCTAATCTTCATAGAATGCCTACATCATAAGCCTATTTCTTTCCAGAGACCTCATGCATACAACTCCTTGCAATTCCAAAGAGACTTGAACATAGACATTTACAAAAATGGCATCCTTTTACATTCATTCTAGCCGCAATTTTTGGAAAACATTTTTTTTTAAATCATAAAAAATTGCATACTGGCCACATTTCTAAGAAGAAAGTTGTGACCACCACTTTTGTATTTGTTTTCCTGGGGAGGAGGTGGGGGAAGAGATGGGTGGTGTGTTGGGTTATGTGAGAATGAAACTCAGAGATATGGGCCTGTTGCAGTCTTTAGCTGTAGAAAACAAGGAACAAGTGACCTTGCTCCCCAAGTTTTCCCATGATCCTGGACCTCTCCATCCATTCTCTTCTTTTCTTTCTAACACCTCCTGTCCCCGACCTCAAGCAACCTTCCAAAGCAGAGATAAATGACTTTGGGATACAACAGTTAGTCTACCCAAGTCCATTTGGAAATAAGAACGACCTTGGGAAGGGTATAGGGAGAGGGAAAGGATGCATGACTATCAGCTTAAGGTCATTTGCAGCTGTTCCCACGCTTGGAAAACTGTTAGTCACTCCAGTGACTTTAAAATCTAAGCAGTTAATAGGCTAAAAATTGAAAAGATCTTTTTGCATAATAATTAAGCATGAATATATAGCTTATATATTACACTGCTTTCCTGGGGGCAAATTGTGCCCCCTCCCCAAATGGAAAACTACCCAACTGCCCACAGCCCTGGACTCTAGTTTGTAAAACTTCTCTTCCATCCCCACTCATTCTTGCCAGTCCCTATATAGGAAAAATCTTCCCCCCTTCCCACCCCTGCCCTCCCACCATCCCTCCCCATGTTTAAATAGATATTGCCACATTCGGAAATGCATGCATTTCTGCATTGCTATTGCACATGTTCTGGGAGAGCCTTCCCTCTCCCTCTGCTTCCCTTGGGTCTCTTCTTGTGCTGTGCCCTCCCTGCCCCTACCCGAGCTTCCATTCACTGATTGTGGACATCCTCCCTGCGGACAATCTTGTAGATGATCCAGTAGAAAATGTTGAAGATGAGGAAGGCCATAGGGAAGCCAATGCGGGACATCTTGTCAATCTTCTTGGCCCTTTGGATAAAAAGCTTGCGCATCTCCTCTGGGGACTTGGAGGGTGGGGGTGGAGGGTTGCCTGTGTTGTTGTTGGCTCCCTTGACGGAGATGCCATCCTTGGCCTGGAGACAGGCTGGGCCCATACCGTAAGCAGAGAAATTGAACCTCCCCTCCCCGGCTTCGTCCTCCTGAAACAGATTCAGCATAGGGCTCTACTTAAAATAAGACAGTGGCAACCCACCCTCCCTGTAAGGCTCTCCCCTAGGGCCTGGTTCTTCCCCTTTTTCTCCCTTTTCCCACTCCCCTGATACCGGGCTATCCCAAAGCCTAGAAGGAGGTCAGCCTTACAGAGGGGCTTGGATGATATTTGGCACAGATGCAAATCAGGGGATAGCATGGTCCATGGAAGACAATTCAAATTATTTTCCTATGATTTGAGCAATTTGGTCATATCCCCTGTTTTGCCTCTGGCTCCCACTTCCCTCCCCTCTCCCCTTTCCCCCCCAAACCTACTCTTCCATTCCGAATCACTTCCCTTGCCCCTTCCCAATCCTCTTCCTCCTTTGGCACCAGCTGGATGGCACAGACGTTTATTGCTCCATCTCCCTTGTGACCACAACTTTTCAAGGGACCAGCATCACTCTAGGTCATGGCCCATGACCTCATACTATCTACCTTGCCTGTATGCAGGCAGCATTCCCTACCTATTCCTCTGTCTGAGAGCAGAAAGACCTCATTGGAAAAAAATGAGTCCCAAACAATCTTTGGGTCCTTCAGGTGAATCGGCATTTAAGAACTGCCACAACTTGGTCCTAACCTATCTCTCCAGGTTTATTTCTTGCTGATAACCTGTATGAACTTCTTGCTTCCATCAGGCTGGTCCCTCTAAACATCTTGTGTGGTAGTCTATATGTGGAATGTGTTCCCCTCTTCTCTCGCTGTGAAAATCTTACCTATACTTCATGGTCTGATTCTAGGGTAGCCCCCTTTAGGGAGGTGTTCCTTATGAATTTGGTTCTCATGATGATATCTCCTTCTTTTGAACTCTAATCACAGTTATAGTCAGGCCCACACATTGTTCCTTTTGGGATCATAGACTCCACTTGTGTATCCTGTTATTGTGTGTTATATAATGATAGAAACCATTTTAGCTCATATTTACAAAGTATGCAAAGTGTTTTATGTACACATCATCATCCAATTTGATTATTGCAACAGCGTTGTGGAGGGGGCAGGGCAATGTTTTTATCTCCATTGAGAAAATGGAGGCCCAGGGAAATAAATTGTCCAAGGCTCCATTTGACATTAAAAGCAATTCTCTGAAGGACTCAGACCAAGGATTATTATATTCATTTGACAGAAAAGAAAACTGAGGCCAGGAAGAAGTGATTCATATGAGGTGACATTGTGGATCAACAGCAGATTGATCTTTTAAATCTAAGCAGTTAGCCTAAAAATTAAGATTTTTTTGCATAATGATTAGAACTCATCTTCTAACTGTTCACAAATCTTTCTACAGTAGCATGATCTATATTATATAATCTCAAATTATACATATGTGTATACATAACATATGTATACATACATATGTATGTAATATCTGTATGTATTCAATGGGATCATGTCCCACCCAATTCCTGCTGAATAGGAGAGAATATAGATTTGTTTCATCCAATACCCCCATCACAAAGCACTTCCACACAACACTCATTCAGCTGTGCGATAATATGACATTGTGTATGTGTGTGTGTGTGTGTTCAGGAATTGTGTAGAGTCTAAAGAGAGTGGTTGGAGTATGTTGTCCATGTTCCCTTGCATTGTTTTAAGAGGGTCTCACATTTTCTGCGTACCTTGAAGGCAGAGTAATAGTAGGCATGTATTGGCAATGTTCAGTGGTTGTTTACATGGCTAGGCCCAAGGACTACAAGAATGATGTCAAATTTTCATTAGAAGCATTTTTGCAATGTCCTATTGTACTAGTCACTAAAATATCTTTCTCTGGCTCAGCATATGACCAGGGTCATAACTAGGGTGAAATGGTCAGAGCTTTGCCCCAGGGTGCTAAATTTAGAGGGTACGCTTCAGCAGCATAGAAAAATGTGGAGTTTAACACTGAGTTAGCAATAATAATTATTTAAAATAGGAAACTACCAGATGGTGAGTTTGGGTGAGATTTTTCCCCCTGCCTCTGTGATGGCGTTCCCAGCAGCAACATTTGTTCCAGAGACTGTCTCTCCCCTCTTGTCAGTACCCCATCTCCCCTGCCAGTACTATCATGGTTGGTATTTGTACTAGTAAAAGATTTCCTAGTTTGGGTTCTTTGTATGACAATAGGAACTAAGTTTCCTGAGCTATCTTATTATGGGAAGGGGCTGTTGGCTGTGGGAATGACGTGTTTCTATTGGGGAAGTTCATCATTCTAAATCTTAGATCTAGGAGTTTTTAAAGGAAGAATTTCAGAGGTCATATGATCTATCTTTATCTAATCAAGAATTCTCTTACAGCCAGCAAATAGCCAGACTTTGCTTGGAGATGTCAAATCTATGAGATGATCAGGACAAGGATTATTACCCTTATTTGACAGAAGAGATGACTGAGGCCAGAGAAAGGAAGTGACTGAGTGAAGGATAGTCCACTACTTCCTGAAGGGGCCTACTTGACTTTTATATGGTTTTAATTGTGTGGAAATTTTTCCTTATATTGAGTCTAAATCTGCAACTTCTAACCACTTTTACTAATTCTGCCCTAAGGGGCCAGAAAGACCAAGTCTAATCCCTTTTCTGCATGATAACCCTTCAGATACTTGAAGACAGAAATGATACTTCCTTAAGCTTTCTCTTCTCCAGGCAATGGTACCCCAAGTTCCTTTAACTGTTCATCCTATGGCATGGACATAAAGTGCCTCACCATCCAACAGTATTCTGAATATCATATTTCTTTTAAGACAGCCTAAAAACCTAATAGCTTTTTTTCCTTTTACTGCCAAGTCCCAGTGTTGTATCATATTGGGATGGCAGTCCATTAAAAAGTTCTAGATATTTTTCACACAAACAGTTGTCTAGCCACATCTTTATCATCTTGTAATCGAGAAATTGATTTTTTGAACCTAACCACAAGATTTTACATTTATCCCTATTATAGTTCATCTTGGTAGAGCCAACCTATCTAATTCTGGCTTTTTTTGATGTCATCTTTCAACTTGTTAGTTTTTTTCTTTAAATACCACTATGAAGAATGTATATTTTATTCTAAAGATTTTGAGCCAATTTAAATTTTTGATCCAGGCAAGTGACATGGTTAGACCTATGTCTTGCTTAGGAAGGTTGTTTTATCTGTTGTGTAAAAGATCTATTGGAAGGGAAGAGGTACTGAAGGCAGGGTGACCCATTAGGAGTCCCATGAAATTATGTTTCTTATTGCCTTTGGGGAAACAATGAAGATAGCTGCCAATTTCTTTATCTGACTCTTTGAAGAGAATCTGTAAGTCTTCTTTGCATTGACTTATGCCTCAGTGAGAATATTATTATGGATGTAGTCCCTATGGATGCACATGAGGGGTGATGAAGGCCTCAACTAGAGTTTTGACAGTGTGAATAAAGAGAAGAGGAAAGATGTGAGAGAATGTGGAGGTAAAATGAATAGCACTAGATCATTGATTGGTGATGAGTGGTAAAGGAGAGGATCAAAGAAGACCTAACTCTAAGGTTTGGAACCTTGAGTGACTGGATAGATATTTGCAAGAGAAGCAGAGAAGTTTGAAAGAGGAGTAGAGATGAATTCACTTTTAGACATCAATGGGACCTGACTGGGTAAGTATCAATTTACAGTCATCTGAATAAAAATTACAATGAAACTCATGGGAGTAAGTGAAATTGCCAAGCAAGAGAGTGAAGAGAGACAAGAGGTTTAGTACAGAGCCTAGAAGGCCACCCATGTTCAATGATGGGAAGTAGATGGATAGATATCATTTATTAAGCAATTAGTATGTTCCAAGCACTATGATCCAATAGCCAGTGAATTGATATATTACTAGTGGAACTGAATCACATTCATAATAACGTTCTCACTATGAATGAAGCTTAAAAAAACACACAAGTCAATGCAAGGATCATTTACAGGTTATTCTAAGAAAGGCAAATAAAGAAATTGGAGGCGTTGTCTCTATTGTTTGTCCAAAGGGAATAAGAAACATAATTTCATGGGACATTTGATCATCACTGAAATACTCATAATGAGTGTCAGCAAAAAACCCATCACAAATGTAATTGCAGCTTTGACACTAACATCTGCTTTAGAGGATGGAGAAATAGAGAAATTCTTATGAAGAACTTAAAGAGATTCTCTAAATTTAAGTCAACACATAAATTTCTAGTTGATGGCTTCAAGTGTGAAAGTGGGTCCATGGGAAGAGGGCAAAAATTGCTTTGCAAAATGTGGCTGAGGATGAAGAAATAAAGGAGTGAAAGGCCCAACATGTATATCGTAAACACTTTTGTTTTAGAAATGGGTTAGAAGGTTCTGGATATGGTAAGCACTGAAGAGCTTTACAATAAATGAAATCGACCCAATACTAACTGACAGGAAGTCACTCTTTATTGATATTGAAATCACTTGTCTGTCTGTAGGCAGATTTTTGGCTGGTTAGAGCGAAGGTCAGAATAAATGTCAAATTAGAAGAAAAGATAAAGATAAGAAGACACTGACTCTAGACCTATTTAAAACAAGTTTTTTTTTTAAACAATATAGAGGTCTAGTGTATTCCTGGGACACATACCTAGGGTGTGATGGAGAATTTTCTAAGACTGGCTAAAGCTGATGATCCTGATGATTAGGGTTTAAATGTCCCAAAGTATTTAAGATCTCTAATAAAGATCCTAAACTATTTTCATCAGTTTCCAGTTGAAGTCAAGGGCTTCAATGAAAAAAAAAGTATGATATATAGGCTAAAAGTGCTGAGTTTGAATTCATCCTCATAGACTAGCTGTGAAACCTTGGACAAGTTACGTAACCTCTCTCAAACTCAGCTTTCTTACCCATGTAAATCAAGGGGGTTGAATATTATGGTCTCTAAGGTTCATTTTAGCTCTAAATTTGTGACCCTATGGTGAATATTTTGATGAGGTATTCAGGTAACAGACTCCCACAAGCCATGGATTTCTGAATCACAGCTTAAAATGTAGCAATTATAGGCCTTTGACCAGGGACATTTAACCAGGACTAGAAAAAAATGTATTTGCCTGGAGTCTTACATATCTAATCAAAAGGGCTTAAAAAAAATAGAAGCATTACATATATGTCCCAAGATAGCTATTATGAAGAGTAACTTGAACATGAAAGTCAGCCTTAGAATCAGGAAGACCTGGGCCATCTTTATCACAAACTGTCTGTGGGACCTTGCCTAAGTCACCTAAACTTTTGGTTGAACAGGCAGCTATTAAGACTAAATTGCAGAGCAGGAAGAGATCTGCACTAAAATAAAGGGAGGTCCTCTTTGGGAATTATCTACACTGAAGAAGTCGTGGGTCTGGTGAAACAAAAGGAAACAACAAATACAAATCAATTACATATAGTGTAGAACAAAGAATAGCAACAGAGAATACACCCAATTTCCAGAAGACAAAATCTAAGAAGGGAAGTAGTAATAAAGGGAAATAGAAAGAGAATGGTATAAGTTATTAAGCACCTACTATGTATCAGGTAGCTAGGTGGTATAGAAGATAGAGTGCCAGGCCTGGAGTCAGGAAGACCTGAGTTCAAATCTGGTCTCAGACATTTGCTAACTGTGTGACCCTGGGCAAGTCACTTAGCCTTGTTTGCCTTAGTTTCCTCATCTGTAAAATGACCTGGAGAAGGAAGTGGCAAATCCCTCCAGTATCCTTGCCAAGAAAATCCCAGATGGGGTCACAAAGAGTTGGACACAGCTGAAATGACTGAACAATGACAACATGTATCAGGCACTATGCTAAGCGCTTTTATAAATACTGTCTCATTTGATCCTTACAACCCAGTGAGGTAGGTACTATTGCTGTCATCATTTGATAGTTGGGAAAAGTGAGGCAGAAAAAGGTTAAGTGAATTCCAAGGTCATACAGTTAATTAGTGTCTGAGATTGAATTTGAATTCAGATCTTCCTGAGTTCACAAACTCAGAACATAAAGAGAAAGCATAAATAAAATAAAGAATAAATAAAAATTGAAAGGGAAATGTGCCTAACCTCTATCCATTGAGTCACTTAGTTGCCATAAAAATACATAGCTTCAGATGTCTCTATACAAATGTACAAAATATGAGTAACAAGAAAGGTGACCTAGGTATCTGAATGCAAGGAAACATATTTGACTTAACAGGAATCACTAAAATTGGTGAAATCTGGTAAAATTTGTTACAATTCATGGCTCTGGATACTACATTCTAAAGGACTACAAGATGAACAAAGGCGGGAATCTGAAACATATTAAGAATATATACTCACATAAGGAAAGAAATTCTGGAATCAGAGTGGAGAAGAATGATGAAAATAGCATTTAGATGAAGAGTCAAGGAAGAACGGCTATCGTTACTATGATATAATGCACAGAAAGAGGAAATTGATGAAGTATTCAAGCATTCAGACTTTCACAAGCCATGCGTGGAGACAATACATAGCAGTGATGGTGAGCTCCGGCTGCATGGACATCCTCTGAAGCTCTCTCTACATTAATGATCATTTCACCCTTTGAAAGGTAGAATAAGCAGCAAGCTGAGTTGCTGTTTTGAACCCGATTCTGACCAACAAAAAGGAACTAGTTGTTGGTGTAAAAATGATAGGATTCTTAAGGTGGGGAAAAGTGACCTGGGCTAGATTATATTTGGAAAATGGCACAGTGCTTTTGATGACCTTTTTTTACAGTAATATTCCCCCACCTTGGCTATTGACTTATGGAATTTTCAGTCACAGCAATTATCTAAGACCATTTATTAAGTTAAGGAAGGATTTAGATTGGTGCTGCTCACTGGGTTATGCTCATCCATTTACATGAGCCAATTGTTAAATTTTCAATGTGAGGACTTAACAGCTGGGAAATTGGTAAATGCTATAAACCAGGGCTTGATTTATTGTATTTTTGATTATCTAGACTTAAGAAAGGAATAGAAAAAATGTTAATCATGCAGGTTAAACTTAAAAAGGTGTCCTGTGAGTTATTTTTTTTTGGGGGGGAGGGAAGCTGGTTGTTAAATATCTATATATCAGCATGTCCATGGTCTCTACTCTGAAGAAATCATAGATACTTGAAATACTGAAGTAATCTCCCAGTGATATTATGTGACTGAACCACAAAACCCCAACATTGCAGGGCAATGGAAAGATATATACCAGTGGTTATGTGGTATAGTGGTATAGACTAAGAGTCAAAGGAGAGCTGGGTTCAGATTCTGCCCCAGATACTTTGAGATGATGGTCAATCAATAACCTCTCTGAATGTTTTTTTATCTGTAAAATGAAGATAATAATACCTCTGGGATGTACCTTATAGAGTGGTTATGAGGTGTGATGTTTGTTAAGTGCTTTGGAAACTAAGAACTCTACAGAAATATTGTTATTATCATTTTTATGAGTGTAATTACTCTGTAGCATATTCTTAGTGATCACTTGTGTGATTAGAAGTAGCACAAAACACACACACACACACACACACACAAACGCATGGGACCCTTTCCTTACAGCCACCCCTCCTTTGGATCCACCCCAGAATATAGTGCCCTTTCTCCCTAATCTCCTTATATCTAACTAACTATATGTATATATTTATGTGTAGTGACTGTGGTAATCAGTTTATTACATAGATTAATCATTCTTGAATGTACAAGCTCCAAAGGAGCAATTAAGTGTTTAAATATACACAAGTATTTCTGTCAAAGGAATTTTTATCCTTATATCCAGATGGACCTAAGCAGCTAAAAAAATAAGAAAAATTAAAAAACTATTAGCTATATATTAACTGAGAAACCACATACAAACCAAAATATTGGGAAGGGAGGTGATGGAGAAGAGCTGGAAAACAAAAACTCCCATCACTTTATGGACTAATAGCTCCAATCTAATTAAATGTTGAGCAGTTAAACTTAGACTTTAAAATACAGGATGTGGTTGTAATTTAATCTTTTTGGTTGAAACATTTACCTAAGATATAGGTCCTTCGGAATAACTATATATGTATATATTTTTATTACATACGCAACATATATTTATATATGTATAGACATATATGCAACATATATGTTTACATGTGCTTGTCTTCCCCATTGGAATGTAAGTTTTTTGTAAGTAGAGCATTTCATTCTTTGTGCCTGTATCCTTTGTACCTAGCACGTTGCCTAGCACACAGTAGGCATTTAAATGCTAGCTGTTTAATTGAATTAATGCAGACTGGTGGAGCTGAAGTCAGCATGGTACCTGCTTTTTCTTACACTCACCAGTAGATGGCAGATAACCCACACTAAACTCTATAACCAGCAAGTTAAACTAAGGAAAATAGCCAAATCTCCCCTAGAAGAAAGCGTGTTTTTCTAGGCCCTTTATCGATTAGAAGAGGGGAAGAGATTGCTACAGGGAGGCCGATTGAAAGGACTCACTGTAATAGGCAACAGCCTAACCAGGGAGACAGAAAAACAACAAAAATCAGATGATAGCTACCAGTCATATGGTACTTTATAGTTTAAAAAGCACAAAAACCCTGTAATGGAAGAAGTGAAAGGATTGTTTACATTTTACAGATGAGGGACCTGAGGTTGAGACAGGGGAAGGAATTTCTGAGGCTAATACAGTTAGCAAATCTCAGCCAAGTCTTTCATTCTTTCCACCATACTATCTGGTACCTCTGTAATTAAATCATCTTGTATATGCATAGTTGCAAACTGAGAACTATTTTAAAGTCATTTATTCAAAATTTATTTTGAATAAATGGCTATGAAAAATAACTTAGAATAGTGGATGGATTTGGAGTCAGGAAGACCCGAATTTGAATCCTGCCTCAGATACTTACTGTGTGACCCTGGGCAGGTCAAGTAAACTTTCAGCCTCACTTTCCCTATTTGTAAAATGGGGATAATAATGCTAGTACCTACTTCATAGAGATGGGAAAAAAGTTCTTTGCAAACCTTAAAACACTATACAAATACTGTCTATTATCATATAGGATAGTAACATCTATCTCACAGGGTTGTTGTGGGGATCAAACGAAATAATATATGTAAAACACCACATAAATTTGAACTATATGTATTTCTGTGATAGCAACTTCTTTCTAATTCTAGGAAGGAATAACTTTTTGCCAAGGCAATCCTTCCAATACTCCACAAAAATGCAGCTTTGATGCCTCATCATGGCATAGAAGTAACCCTGAGTTCACTAAGGCATGCCAGTGAGATCAGACTCTTGTAGGTTCTACCAAGCTAGAAGGGCTTTAGGTCTGATTCTAGTAACAGATTGAGCTAAGCTCAATATGGAAGGGCTCATCACCAATAGGGGCTGTCACTGGATAATGTATTCTACAGCTGTAGCAGCCAATGGAACAGATAGAAATACCAAATGGCCCTTGTGCCTAAGCAACCTCTTTTGTCTTCCGCAGAATGGCAGATAAGAGGGGAGAGGGTGCTAAGAATCATACCATTTTATATTATTTGAACATTAATTTAACTCTAAGGATGTGATCTTTTCCTGATGACCGCATGTTAACACTCAACCAGAGGAAGTGAACCATATCAACACTGACATTTTTGTTACAGATGTAATCAGAAGACAGAAGGAAGTTTCTGCTAAAGGGAAGGATGGCTTACAGGTTCTCTTTTGAAGAAACAGATAAAGGAGCTTTTGGAATGAGTTTCATCAGGCTTCCAGAGGCACCAAGAAACATCATTTCTTAGGAAGGGAGATCATCTTGCTTTGTCTTATTCATGACTCACATAAGCAAAAACATCACCATGAAGATCATCGCCGATCATGTGCCAATATCTTTAGTGGAGTATAGAAGTCGAGGAAGCATTGGAAGAGCTTAACATGATCCTCTTAAGGAATTCAACACATATATCGATATGGTAAAGATCGATGAAAAGGGAATCAGGGCAAAGATGCATTGAAAAATATGGTTTGGGATAAAGAAAAAAGAGGGCCAAAATCTTTACACTACTCCCAAACTTCACATCTATTTATCATGGCACTTTCTTTAGGAGAGAGTCAGAAGCTTCTAGACCCAGGCATGTCACCAAACAAGATCACAAAAAGTGAAATTGACTATATCTCAACAGATACATTTTTTTTGTATAATTTTGTAAATGTGCTTTGTATACATGTTGTTTCCCTTTAATAGAATAAGTTTCTTGAGGGAAGTGATTATTTCATTTTTATCATTCTATTCATCCTCCTTGAAGTAAATGATGTGTAATTAGATGTTTAATAAATGTAGCTGAGTGGTACAATGGATAGAGTACCATGCCTGGAGTCAGGAAAACTCACTCATCTTTCTGAGTTCAAATCTGGCCCTCAGACACTTAGCGGATATGTGATGCTGGGTAAATTGTTTACCCTGTTTGCCTCAGTTTCCTCATCTGTAAAATGAACTGGAGAAAAAAATGGCAAATCACTCCAGTATCTTTGTCAAGAAAGCCCAGATGGGGTCATGAAGAGTCAGACTGAAAAATGATTGAATATATTAATAAATGCTCACTGAATTGAATAAATTATGCTATTTGGTAGAGAGTTCTAAAATGTTAGAGCCGGAAAATACCTTATCAATCAACCAGTTCATCCTTCTTACCTTGCAGAGAAGTACACTACACTCTAAAGCTCCAGAAAGTGGAGTTAGCCCGGCATCATTCATAGTAGGGATAAGCAACTATTACACAGGTCAGCACAATGAGTGATATTCATAATTACGAGCCTCAGTCAACAAGAAAGTGTCACATCACCCTGCATTTAGAATTGGAAGGGACTTTAGAAACCATGTAGTCCAACCCCCTCAATCTATAGATGAGGAATCTGAGATCCAAATGATTTAACCAAGATCACCAACAAATGTTATGTTTGGGATTCCAGGCTGGGCTAGATTCGAACCAAGGTTCTGTGACTCTAAAACCAGCCTCCTTCCCACTACACCAAATGACTTCCTCCCTAGCTGACATCCTTATTCCTTCTTGCTTGGACTTTTACAGTAGTTTCCTAGTTGGCCTCCCTCTCTCCTGTCTTGCCTTTTGACCCACCTTTGCATAGCTGGTAAACTATTACAGTATCACATAATTTTTGACATCCTTGCTTAAAAAAGGCAGAAATCACATGATTCTTTTTAAAAGAAAAAGTTCCTATTTGTAACAGTAAAAATAAAACTAGTTTTGCTATAACGTCTATGCAGTTCATGATGGGAAAATTCTCCCCTCCCCCCTTTAAGGGCTCTCTAGGAAGTTCTGCAGAATGGCAGAGGGTAACCCTTGCTTTCCTCTTTATCCCATTCATATAGATGCATGGGGTGTGAGTGTGTGTGTTTTATCTGACTCTAAACCACCAGAATGTTCCAGACTAAACTTTCTAGCCAAATGGATGCCCTAGCAGCATACTGATGGCATTAGCAACATCAGTCCATTTTCCTAGACTCTGTCCCCAGTCCTTTTTCCTACTGGCCCATTTTAATGTTTGACATTCCACTGTTAGCAATTCATTCTTTTGGCTTAATATCCTGTCCCTGTCTTTGGTGGTTCCCACTTTCTCTTTTTCTGTCACGTTCTGTGCCCTTTTAATACGTTCTAGTCAATTTGGGTCTCATGTCAGAGAGATAATAAAGAACATCAGATATGGATTTTAGCTCTGCCTTTGGTACTTCCCCTTCTTGATCTTCACCTGTGTCATCTGTAAAATGGGGGAGTTGGGACTAGATGACTCCTTCCTTCTTTAATATTCTATTTGTACTGCCATGTTCAGTCCCAATGGAATAGGCCACCTTAAGGGTTGATGCACATCAGGTCATTTTCTATTTCCCTCCCTGGAGCAGTGGCCTGAGTCTTACCTTGTGGTGCCTCCTTTTCCTCCTGAACCTGAGTAGTTCTTTGTGCTGCCGGGACACGAAGTTGACAGCGGCATACTCCAACAGTGCTGAGAACACGAAGAGCAGACATACTGCCATCCAGATGTCAATGGCTTTCACATAAGAGACCTAGTGCAGGGAGGTTGGGGATGGAAATAAGGGAAAGAAAAAGAAGTAGAATGTTCTCTTTATCATTATGGTATCTCCCCTCATTTTCCCCTGGATGGTATGGGGTAAAGGTGGAGGTGTGTGTAATGGGATGAGGAATAGGAGAGAGAGAGAGAGAGAGAGAGAGAGAGAGAGAGAGAGAGAGAGAGAGAGAGAGAGAGAGAGAACCAATGGCATGGAGAAAAAGGTTGGATCAAATGGTTTTTTCTATTGGTTATTGGATTGAGTGGAATGTTGGATCAGGCTGAGTGAAGTAACTATTGGAAGAGTGAATTGAGCAGAGTATTGTGTCTAGCAGAAAGGTGAATTGAGGGGAATGATGGATTAAGCAGAATATTGGCTTGGGTAGTGTGTTGTAGCTAGAAGAATATTGGAGTGAGCAGAATGTTAGATTGAAGAGATGTTAAATCAAGTGAATTTTTTTCTTAGTGGAATGCCAGGTCAAAGGGAATATTGGATCAAGTAGAATATTATACCTAGTAGGATGTTAGGTGGAATAGAGTATTGCATTTAGTGGAGTTATGGATAGTGAAATGTTGCACTGAGTGGGAAGTTGTGTGAAATAGAAAGTTCTTTGCCTTCCCTTCACTCTAAATTGGGTAGGAGATGGTGGAGAGGATAAGAATGGGCAGGATCCCTGTCAATAACTCTGTGATCCAGTGACATTGACTTCCTTACTGTTCCTTACTTTTTCTAGTCCTCCTCAATGTTGATGCCTTTTCTCTGAGGTTGTTTCTAATGTACCCTTCAGATATCTTGCTTGTATGTAGTTGCTTGCATGTTATCTGCCCTCATTAGGAGAAGTATCTTCCCTCATTGAACTCCTTGAGAGAAGGGCCTGTTTTTGTCTTTCTCTGTGTCCCTAATATTTAGCATAATGTTTGGCACATAGTAGACCTTTAATAAATGCTTGTTGACTCAACTTTACTCCAGTATTCTATGGCCAGATAGGGGAAAGGTATTGTTTGTTTTTACCTTAGGCAAGGACGCTCGAGAGCCAGAGCTTTGGGTGGTCATGGTGAGCACTGTGGTGATGCCCAAGCCCACCCGAGCAGGTGCAGCATCCATGTTGATCCAGAAAGAAATCCAGGAAAGGATGACAATGAGCAGGCTGGGGATATACATCTGGATCAGGTAGTAGCCCATCTGTCGCTCTAGGTGGAAGCGAGCCTCTATACAGGTGAATTTGCCTAAAAGAAATTGTAGTGAGAGAGTGAGTGTCTATCTAAGTAGATGTCTTCTAATGGTAAGACCCCTGGTCTAGTGGGCAGTAGACCTATATTCTAGTTCAAGCTTTACCACTGACTATTTATATGATTTTGGATTCTTTTGGCATTTACATTCTGGAATTCTACATATAATTTTCTCATTCATCATTGATACATGCATATGTATGTACATATATATTCAACATAGATATGCTTTTATGCATATATATTTTATACATACAGGGCATCTAGGCAGTACAGTGGATAGCGTGCTGGGCCTGCAGTCAGGAAGACTCATCTTCCTGAGTTCAAATCTAGCCTCAGGCACTTTCTAGCTGTGTGACCCTGGGCAAGTCACTTAACCCTGTTTGCCTCAGTTTCCTCATCTGTAAAACAAGCTGGAGGAGGAAATGGTAAACCATTTTTGTGTAGGTGGAAAACCCCTAAATGGCGTCATAAAGAGTTGGACGTGGCTAAAATGACTAAATAACAAAATATGTATGTATATGTACATATACACACATGTGTATGCACTTAAAATGCTTAGTTTGTACCCTCAAGTAGGTGAAATAGGACCCCCTGAAACCTTGCCTCTATTGGTAATCTATTCAACACACAATATTTTCATACATCCTGCAGATGGCAGCATTAGTTGGATCCTGAGAATTATTCTTTGCTCTGAGAATGCTGACTGAATGAATGGGGTTTACTCTCATTTGGTTCCAGGATAACGCATTCTCAGTCCTTTGTAAGAAGCTGCCTAGTACATCAGGAAACCTGTGTGTGAGGCTATGCCTCAGGCTTCTTGAAAGATGTTAGTGGTTTACCTGACTCATCTAGTCTATATAAACCTCCTAGGAGCGATCTAACAGCAGGAAACCAGCGTTGATGGCTCTGCCTCTCTGAGGGCCTGGGAAAGGTATCCTGTGTGGTTTCTTTGAAAGTATCACTGTCAGGAGCCTTTCATGTTCACCTTTTACAATCTAAGCACACATACCCATTATTTATGTGTTGTGGCCTCATATCCTCAACAGGAGACTGAACTAATGACTTCTCAGGTCCTTTCCAGTTCTTAGATTCTACAGTCCCTGGGAGGGAGCGAGGGAAGGAGGGATAGCATTACTACTGGAGGGGTAAAATGAGATACAGAGCATCAAATAAACTTGCTTAAGGTCACATAGATTTTTGTATTCTGTCTGCTGAGTTCAGAGTTGGACTTATGGTATATAGCCAACATTCCTTTGTTAAATGCGGGGAGTAAGGACTGAATGCGTGAGCTCTGGGGCTCTTCAGGAAATGGACCCAGGAGAGCTCTTCTGGCTTACCTGTGTTGTAATGCTTGGTGCAGTATCGCAAATCCTTTTCTTCTTTCAGGATAAACTGGGGCAGGGTTAAGTCATCTGCCACCTGCACGGCACCTTGTTCTTGCCACTGGAAGATGAGGTCATTCATGGTGTAGCCAACTGGGATCAGATGGGAAAAGGTGAGTTACTCTAGGGGGAGCACCAGACTGAAGCAACCCAGGACTGGGGAAAACACCCCAAGACTGAATCAGGATCCAAAGAAATTGCAACAGGCTAGGAGCACTGGCTAAATCTAATCAGGTGAAGTTTAATAGGACTGAAGGGTAAGGGCTTCACTTGTATTCAAGTATAAGGGGCAGACTGGGGAAAAAGTGTCTGAACAGCAGTGCCTATGAAAAAGAAGATTCACACGGGGGCTCTAGTGGCTTCAGGCTGGTCAGTAAGGAACGCCTGTGGTGAACTTTTCACTCCGGTGGCCAAAGAAGTTAATGTGATTTTAGGCTGCGTGTATAAAGTCATACTATCTAGACTGAGGGAAATGATAATTCTACTGTCCTCTGCTCTGGTCAGAGTCACAATAGTTTTTCCATCTTTGCTCAGTTTTCTGCCCCAAATCTGAATATTGTGTTCAGTTCTGGGTATGCCATTTCAGAGAGGACACCCATAAGGGGCTGGCCAAGAGCATGTAGTAACCATGTACTACTAGTACTAGTAACCATGATACATGAGGGCATATGAGCTCATTTATAGGGACGGGGGATTTTTAGACTGGAGAAGAGAAGACAGGAAGAACATGGTCATTGCCTTCTACTTGAAGGGCTATAATGTGGGAGACTGGTTTTGCTTGGCCATCCAGGGGAGAACTGAGACTCAATATAACCTAATAAAGCCCTGTAATAATAAGGGTTATCTGAAAGTGGAATGGGCTGCCCCAGGAGATGAGTTCTCCATTACTGGAGGTCTTTAAGTAGAAGCTGAATGTTGGGAAAGTTTCTGAGAGAATTCTTATTTAGGGATTAGATTAGATTCTCTGAATTACCTTCTAGCTCTGAGAGCCTGTGACACTGACGACAACTCTCTAGATTAAGTTTCAATGACTTAGAAACCACAAAATATTTTCATGAAAAACAATATCTATGGTTTGTGGTCTTGATTTAGTCCAATCCTAAGATTTCTAGGATAGGAATGGGTGAGAGAGGAGCATATCTCTCTCTCACCAAGATTTTGGGTTAAGTCTGAGCTGTCTTTGGGTTCTCGTGGCATCTCCCCAGAGCTTCTGTGGAGTGGAGGGAGTAAAATAGAATTAAAGTACCCAGGCCCAGGGGACTTACAGCTCTCCAGTTGCATAATGCATGTCTGAACATCCATGGGGAAATTCTTCAAATCCATAGGGCAGGCCAGAGTCAGAGTAATCCTGAGGATAGAAGGAAACATAAATAAATGTTGGATGAGTTATGCTAATGAGACACTTGGTACCATAGAGAAACTAGGCAGTGGATCTTGCAGAAACCAGACAGGGAGCCAAAGAACCTGGTAAAGGTCTCAGATCAGTTGCATTTCACTCCAGTTTAGTTCACTACTCTTTTTTACATATTAGTGACTTTCATTTTTTTTTTTCAAAAATAGACTTTTATTTATATCTTATGTTTTATGTCATTTATATTTTCCAATGTAACACCACTTGACTCTCTCAGAGAGTTATTCCTTATAATAAAGAATAAAAAAGGGGGAGAAGCTGATAACTATATCCAAAAAGTGTGATCATATATGTACCATTCTATACCCATGGTGCCTTCTTCTGCAAAGAAGGTGATGGAGATGTCATCTTATAACTCTTTGAGATTACTAGGTGGTGAAGTGGATAGACTACTGGGCCTGTAGTCAGGAAGATCTGAGTTCAAATCTTACCTCAGACATTTAGTAGCTGTATAAACCTAGGCAAGCCGATTAACCTCTGTTTTCCTGTTTCCTCAACTTTAAAATGGTGATAACGACAGCACCTATTTCCCAGGGTTATTGTGAGGATTAAATAAGATATGATATTTTAGCACAACACCTAGTAGGTCCTTAATAAATGCTTATTTCCTTCCATTCCTTCTTTCCTTTGGGGGCAAGCTTGGCCGTTATAATTTGTCAGCATTTCATTTTATTTGTTGTTCATTATATTTACGTTATCATACTCATTGTGTATATTGTTTTCCTGGTTCTGTTTACTTTACTTTTTATCAATTTATATAAATCTTTTTGTACTTCTCTGTATTTTTTGTATTTATTTCTCTCAATATAGTAATATTCCATTGTATGCATGTACTACAATTTGATTACTCATTCCCGAACTGGTGATTATCTACTTTTGTTTCCAGCTTTGCTACCATACAAAGGGCTGCTATAAATATTTTGCTGTATTGGAGCCTTTTTTTTTTTTTTTGGTCATTTGACCTCCTTGGGGTATATGTCTAGCAGAGGATTTTCTGGCTCAAAGAATATGGACATTTTAGATGCTTTCTTCACATATTCCAAATTGCTTTTTAGAATAGCTAGATCAATTCACAGCTCCTCTGATAGTGCATTACTGTGAATGGCCTTCATTTTTAAAAGTACCTTTTAAGTCATGCCTCTAACTCATTGTGTGACAACGGTCAAGACCCTTGCATTTGCTGAACTTCAATTTCCTTCTGGATAAAATGAGGGTGTTGGATGAGATGGTCTCTGGGATCGTGTATTACATTTTAAGGTCACCTCCAACTTTAACATTCTATGTTTCATATTCACATTTCTTTTTAGTTTTGAGAACCTATGGGCATCTGTAAAATGGGGATGAAAATAGTATCATCTCACACGGTTGTTGTGTAGATAAATCGATTTAATTCACAGAATGTTTTGTGCACTTTAAAAGGCTATGTGAATATAGGTTGTTTATGTCTGAATAATTATTATGGTCTTTATCATAACTTCTTTTGTTATCTTTTGGGTAAAGATTTCAGTATGATGCAGCCAGAGGCACCTATTCTCCTGAGCTTATTAAAAGTGTAGTAAGATGATAAAGAATCCACTCAGCTAGAAACAATTGGAAATTGGAATACGGTGGCAATGCCTTGTAAAGGATAGAACCTTGGAGTTGAATCAAAAGACTTGGCTTTGATTTTTGGCTCTGGCTTCCTATCTGTGAAATATCAGACAAATCACTTTCCATCTTTGAATCTCAGTTTTCTCATCTATAAAAATGGGCATGATAATATTTGCACTTACCATCCCCACAGGATTATCGTGAGGAAAGTGCTTTGTAAACTTGAAAGTAACATAGACATTTTAGCTATGCTAAGAATCTAGCTCTCACACCAAGTGACTATATGATCTTGGGGTAAGAGCTTAACTCCTGACTCCCTTAATCTTCTTTTTTATAAAATGAAAGATTTGAACGAAATGATTTCTGAGATCCCTTTTCTAACTCTAAGAGTTCTTCCAGCTCTGACATTCAACCTTTTATGTTTTAACGTCCTTCCAGTTCTGACATTCTGTGTTCTATGTTCTTTCCAGTTTTGACATTCTGTGTCCCAAGATTTTCTTTTGTGGGGTGGCTGGGTCACTGGCTATATCAGACAGAGAAGGGATATCTGGGGACATAGTTCTCATCTGGTAGCCAGGAGAGGGATAGTGTTTGGCGGTCCTATTCCCTCCCTCTGCATCTGGATACTTCGCATTTGAAGCTCCAGGGAATCATAAATGAGAGGGAGAAGGGAGGAGGGGGTTGTCAACCTCATGTCCCTTGAGGATAAGTCCAGCTGGGGAGCTCTGAGCATCTGGAGTCCCTAGACAGCTGGGGCAGGTGTTGTTCCTTCCCCCTCCCTTCATTCCCATCCCAGCCTGTCAATAGCTTCCCAAGAAGAGAATTTGACTTGCCCTGAGTTTGCAAGCACAGCTTATAACAGAGTATGGTTGTGGAATAAGTGTGTTGGATTTATGTGTATGTATGCTCTGCCTTGCACCTTACACACATGCACATGCGTGCGCGCGCGCACACACACACACATACACACACCCTTTGCACGAGCTGTCTCCATACCTAAATTATAATCCCTCCACATCATCCTTAGTTTACTTCCAAGCTCAACTCAAATAGCATTTTCTATGTGAAGTCTTTCCTGCTCCCCCTCTCCTCCAACTAGGGCCTCCCAGCCAAAGTGACCTTGCATTGATTCTTTACATAATCTGAGCACTTCATATATATGTGCTATTTCCCCTTGCTATAATGTAAGCTCCTTGAGAGGGGAGACTATTTTCTTTCTATCTCTGTCTCTGTAGCCTCAACACTTAGCAGAGTGCCTCACATGTCATAAGGGCTTAATAAATATCTATTGATTGATTGGAATATAGGTGGATGTACACATAACACCACACAATACACACATACTGTACCATGTGCTCTTCAAAGCAATGGATCTGGCAGCTTGGCAACTGGCTCAAGGAGACTCCACCATCTTCATGTAAAGGAGAGGGTGACCTGTTGTGAGGATCCTTGGGATATATAGAGATGACACTAGGGCCTAGAGTTCATCCTTATTTTACCTCACCTCTCCCCATCTAGCAGTGGTGCCGGGCCTGTTCAAATGATACTGTTCAGAGGTTGGGGAGGGGACTGAGTGATGGGGGGGATACAGAGAGAAAAGTGTCCTGTCTCAGTCCTCAGCATCAGAGCTCCAAAGTGGAGCAGCTGTCAGAACAGGTTAGTGTCCTGTTTCTGGACAGCCTTCCCCATCTTCCTGTCCCTCTCCTTTTAACCCAATGTCCTTGGGGTTTGGTCTTCAAGAGAATGCACAACAAGAAAGTTCTGAGTGGACACCAGTGGGTCTGGATAGTTTGGGGGGTGGGGAAGATCTTCCTGGCTAGTTGCATTTAGTTTTAGTTACCCTTGGGGACCCTATGTGAATTTACCAAATCTTGGGAAAATTGTGAGGTCAGTGAAGTTAATCTTCTTTCTGTTCTTCTGTTCTGTTCTTCATTCCTTGTTCTCCCAGGTTTTTTTTGAAGAGCTCTGGATTTAGAATTGAGGACTTGAGTTCAAGTCCCAATTCTTCTACTTACTATTTTTGTGTTACTACATATGTGACCATTGCCCCTCCCATACCTCAGTTTCCTCATATATAAAATAATAACAACTAGCATTTATATGGGCAGCAAAGTGGTACAGTGTTTAAGCGTGCCGGGCCTGGAGTCAGGAAGACTCATCTTATTGAGTTCAAATCTGGCCTCAGACACTTACTAGCTGTGTCACCCTGGACAAGTCATTTAATTCTGTCTCAGTTTCTTCATCTGTAAAAGGAACTGGAGATGGAAATGGCAAACCACTCCAGTGTCTTTGCCAAAAGAACCCCAAATAGAATTATGAAAAGTTGGACATGACTGAACAACAAAGAAAAAGCAGGATTTCGGGGCGGCTAGGGGGTGCAGTGAATAGAGCACCAGCCCTGGAGTCAGGAGTACCTACCTGAGTTCAAATCCGGCCTCAGACACTTAACACAAAAAACTAGCCATGTGACCTTGGGCAAGTCACTTAACCCCAAATGCCCTCCAAAAAAAAGCAAGAAAAAAAAAGAAAAAGCAGCATTTATTTAGTGTTTTAAGATTTGCAAAAGTTTGCAACATACTCTTATCCCATTTGATCTTATGAAGTATTATCATCATCATTCCCATCTTACAGATGAGGAAGCTGAGAGAGACTAATAACTTTTCCAGGATCATAGCTAGTAAGTGTCTGAAGCAGGATCCAAACTTCAAGTCCAACACTTTATCCCCTGTACCACCTAGCTGCTGTGGTAGGTGGTTTAGACCATATGGTTTCTAAGGTTCTTTCCAGCTCTAAAATCCTATGGGACATAAATGGTAGTTACTAGAGTTGGAAATCAAACTCCAGTCTTTGGAGTTCAAATCTTCAACTCTCCCCTGTTCTGTGCTAAGTCACAAAGTCAGTAAATGACAGAATCAGGCTCCAAATCCACTTCTATTTATTCCAAATCCATGCAGCCTGCAACCTGAACTTTTATCCTGATTTCTCTAACCCATGCACAATGGTACCATATAACAGCATCACGGTGTCACCAGATCCCCAGTCCCCTTCTTGCTGATCCTGGTTTCTATCCTATGAAATGCACCAATTGTATTACTCCTTTGGCCCCACACAATGAATATGTGATGGTCCCTATGTCAATGTGGACCCCAGAGTCTTAGGTATAACAATAGGAGAGATGAAGAACTCTCCCTCTCCTCCCCTCCCTGAAGAGAACCTTTATTGCTGACAGCTCCCTTTGTGAGAGAGGCCACAAAGTGGGTGCAACAGCCCTGTCTCTTTTCCCTGAACCATCCTTTACAAATTACAGAAATCATTCTCCTAAAGTGAAACTATGACTGAAGCATTCAGAACTTTTCTATGGCTCTTCATTGGCCATAGGGAAAAATGGAAATTCTAGAATTTTACATTTAATGCCCTGTGTAATTTGTACCCAGTAGAGCTTTCCAAGCTTTTCTCTTTAGGAGAATGATTTAGGGGAGGAATTATGGGATGAAAAAAATAATATTGATAGCTAACATTCACTCATCATTTTAAAGTTTGCAAAGTGGTTAATGGATTTTGTTTCATTTTATCTTCACAACAATCCTGAGAGGCAGGTACTGTTATTACCCTCATTTTACAGATGAGATTAAGAGAGATGAAATGACTTGCCCAGGATCACACAGCTAGTAAGTGTCTAAGGGAGGATTTGAACTCAGATCTTCCTGATTCCAGGTTTAACTCTCTGTCCACTGAGCCATCTAGTTGCTTGCAGAACCCTTGGTTGTTACTGTCACCACAGCATTACACAGTATGTATATGAACATGGGTAAATCCTTTCTATGAATAGAGCTTATTTTTCCTCTGAACCTGCCCCTCTTTCCAGCTTCCTTTTTCCTGTTGATGATCTCATAATTCTACCTTTGCTCAGTTATCTACTATCTTGAATTTAACTCCTAGCAGTGATGGGAAATCAGTTGTTCCTCTGAGGGAACCTGATTGGGGTAGGGAGGGCATCCCTGGCACCTCACCTGATGCTGTACAGAACGTTGCCATTCCTGGAGATGCGCAGGAGTTTGTTGTCAGTGGTGATCTCGTGGAAATGGGCTCCCTTCTCATTGGCAAAGAACAAGTCTGGCTTCCAGATGGAGTCCAACATGGATGGGTCCAGGTCCAGGGAATCGTCAGGATACTCATTGTAGGCCAATCGAGGGTCATTCCACTGCTGACGCAAGAAGATATTGACCCTATAATCCTACAAAAGAAGAGAAGGAAGGAAGAAGCCGGTCGGTGGTGCCCCCTGCAGAGATGCCTGGCGCCTCAGATCAGTGCCCTGAGACAGAGTTATTTCCATCCAGAGCTAGCAGGGGGCTTAGAACACAGAACATAGAATGGCATGACTGGAAGGGGTCTTAGAGCATAGCAAATATCATATTAAAGATGGATGAGGTTTTAGGGATAATCGAATTCTAGTCTCTTAATTGTTAGGTGGGCAGAACTTGAGACCTGGAGAGGTGATTTGACTTAGTAAAAGCTAATGTTCAAACTGGGGCCCCAACCCAGATTTCTTGCTTCCCAGTTCCCAATACTCATTCCAGTATTTTTCTTTTAGTTATCTGGAAAATTCACAGAGAAACATGGCATTACTGTATTATCTTTCTTTTCTTTTTGCTTTTTTTTTTTGAAGGGGAGAAGACAGGGCAGTTGGGGTTAAGTGACTTGCCCAAGGTCACATGGCTAATAAGTGTTAAGTGTCTGAGGCTGGATTTGAACTCAAGTCCTCCTGACTCCAGGGCCGGTGCTCTATTCACTGCACCACCTAGCTGCCCCTGTATTATATTTCTGACTAAGCCCTTAATAACTTGCCCTTTCCCTGGTGGTAGGTGTATAATTTTGAGGCAAAACAGAACCAAACCTCCAAACCTCTCCCTGAGCCTGCTGCCTCATTGGATAAAGCCTGCAAAAATGTCAATAGCTTCATAAAATGTGCCCGGGTATTTCATAGGATTGTTCTATTATTTAATTGAAGCCTCTCCCACCAGCCCTATAGAAAATGACATTCAGTCTCATAATCTCATGTCTTATAAGTCCCCCGGTGGGGGAGAGCTGCGGAGCAGGACTGTGTGTTATTTTCCTGAGCTTTCTTTTAATGGAAGCAGACGGCTTCTAATCTGACTCCATCTGACCAGCAGGTTAGAAATATTGTCTTTTTTTTCCCTGTGCATTTTACATGCTTCAGGATTAGGGACTGAGTGGTGTCAGAAGGAAGGGAATGTGGACATTTGTTCAGTTAAAGCCTTTGGTTCCCAAAGCACAATTGCATTTCTGCTGATTCTGTAGTGACTAGTCAAAGTCATTCCTTTGCCTATGGCAGAGAAGATCAGTGATGCTCTCTTCTCCCCTCCCCTCCAGGAATGTCCTCTCTTCTCACTGAGGACCGAAATCCTACCCATCTTTCAAGGCCCAGCTCAAGTCCTCCTTTCTCTTTATTTATTTATTTATTTTTAAAGCAATAGGGGTTAAGTAACTTGCTCAAGGTTACACGGCCAGTTATTTCTGGGTGTGGTGCTGAGTATCCGAGCCCGGATTTGATCCAGGTCATCCCGACACTGGAGCTGGTGCTCTTACTAGCTGAGCCACCTGGCCTCCCCCCTCCTTTCTCTTTAGCACTTTTCCTGAACTCTCCTCCTGCAGATACCTCTCCCTCCTCAGATCACTAAGGACCTGGGTGGTTTCTGTGATTCTCTCTCACTTAACCTCTCAGTGCTAACAGCTTCAGCTATAAAATGGAGATGGTATACCTATTTGATTATTGTGAGTATCAAATGAGATGATATAATCTATCTGCAAACCTTACAAATATAATCTATCTACAAATCTACAAACCTTAAAAAGCTATATGAACTAGTACTTATTCTCTAGATGTTTCCTGTGTCTAAATATTGTCTTGTCAACTAGATTGCAAATAATTTTAGGGTATGGGTCACATCATTTACTTCTGTTTCCCCCATGGTTGCCCACATGGTATGAAGCATGTGGAAGGTGTTTAAGAAATACTTGTTAATTTATTGTTCAATGTGAATTAAGATATCATTAACTTTCTTTTTTTCTGCTACTTATGTTGTTGTTGTTGAGTTGAATAGCTATGAATAATGCCATGGCATAGTGGATGGAGAGCCACCCTCAAAACTTGGAAAAACCTGATTCAAACTCCACCTCTGACACCAAATGGTTTTGTGACTCGGGTCACAAGTCGATCCCTCAGTGTCCTAGGCAACTCCCTAAGATTACCCATGCAGAAAAGGTGTCAGCCTGCATTGGTGGAAGGAGTTTTCTCTACAGGGAGTTTCCTATGTCACTGAAATCACAGATCCAGGTCCTATCCATAACATTTTCTACTCTTGGTTCTCTTAAAATACTTCTTCAAAATTTGATTTGGATCCTTCCTATACCAAATACCAAAATATATATCATCAGAATAAGACCTGAAATGGAGTAATAATAATATTAGGTTACATGTAGATACTGTTTAAAAGTTTGTAGAGCACTGCTTCAATTACTTAAATGGGTCTTCATAACAATTCTGATGAGGGATGGCTCCCTCTAGGTTCAGCAGGAATTCTGAACTTATCTAAGACCATAAAACCTGCAATATTGTCTGGAAAGACTTCAAGGTCTCAGGCTTAGTTGGAGTGAAAGTTGTAGAAGTTTATTGTTATGCTTCTATGAGAAGCGGGCAAGAGTCCTTTAGGGGACCTGCAAGTGAGAGGGGTACAGGCTTTCACTTTTAAAGGGTAGGGCTGCCATTGTCAGGGCTAACCGGAAGGGACCTCATTGCATAGATAAAGGTTAGAGCTGACCGAGAAGAACTTGTGACTTTAGTGCATAGATAGTTTAGATGAGATTTGGTCCAGACCAGAGGAGACAAGAGGCAAGGACAAAGGAGTATTTGGGCCAGGCTGGAGGAGACATGAAGAGATTAAGGAAGAACAAAGGAGTCACAGGGTGTTGCCTAGGGCTGAGTGTGGAGTGTGGCATGGCGGACAGGGGGAGTGCAGATAGGGGGAAGGGGCAGAGCCGGAGGCTGGAGGCTGGGAAAGGGATTTCACAGATTACAATTTTACAATACAAATTGCAGTTACAATTGTACAAACTGGTTTTACAAATTGATTTAGACCCCAGGTACCCCATCAATACTATGATGAGAGTAGGATAAATCTTATGATCCTCATCTTCCAGATGATGAAATCGAGGTTCAGAATGTTGCTTTGGTGAAGTTCACATAGCTGGTAAGAGTTGGCACTGGAATTCTGACTCCAAGTCCCACTATGCCACTGTAAGGGTTATGGGATTTAAAGATCTTCCATGCCCTGTTGGACTTGCTGACGTAGCAGGAAGGGGCGGAGAAAAAGGAAGCGGAAGCCAAGCTGGAGTTCCTGCTGTGGCTGGCGGTGGTGGCGAGGGCGGCAGCAGCAGCAGAGGCAGCGGCAGCGCGAAGCCCTTTTTGAGTTAGCCAGAATTTCTGCTAAGGACTCCTGCTGAGGACTGCCAGGGGCTGGAGCTGCTGGGAGCGCGCTTCCCGGACGCTGGGTGGTTGCTGTGAGTGGGGAGAGGAGGACCTTTGCCTGAGGTAGCCTGTTCTGTTTTAAAGGCTTGAAAATGTGGGTGCTTTCTACTTTATCTACCTGTGCCAATGTCATAACTACTCTGATGGCTTTCACTTTCTGGTTTTGGACTCAGTCTTTTGGTATCTTAATAAATTTTCTAGTTTATTCCCCTATATGGCAAGCGCGATGTATTTTGTGATGGATAATTATATCAGCATATCTGTAATCTCCATAGGCATTGTGAATATGGCATTGCTGATACAGCCACCTAGGAGTATTTATATTTTTGCATTCACCTTACCTTGTTTCTCAAATTCAGTCAGTTGTCATGTTCTTTCAATTCTTCCTTGAAGACATCTCTTGCATTTGCCGCCTCCCACCCCTTCCATTTTCTGGAACTACCACTCTAGTTCAGACCGTCATCTTTTCTCCCTTGGACTATTGTAAGTAGCCTTCTAACTGGCCTCCCCGTCTTCATCTCTCCTTTTTCCAACCCATCCTTCATAGAGCTGAGAAATTAGTCCTCTTAACACTCAGTTTTGAGTATGTCACTCCTTTGGTTTCCATTTTTTATAGGATAAAATCCAACTTCTCTAACCTACCATTTGACACTTTCTACAATCTAGTTCCAACCTACCCAGACAAATTCTAGAACACACTAAAAGGATATTTTTTATGAGCACTCAGGGATATGGGTGATGCCTAAAAGGATTTATGAGTTCACTGAGAACAGGACAATGCTAGATCAATTTCATTTACTTATTTAAAAGGGTGACTAGATTGGTAGATCAGGGTAAGGCTACAGATATTAGTATATCTGGATTTTAACATAGCATCTGATAAAATCTTTCATGATATCCTTGTGGATAAGATGCAGAGATGTGGGCAAGGTGTTAGTACCATTTAGTACATTTAGCACTGGTTAAATGACTATATTCCAAAGTGTTCTGATTAATACATTATTTTTAACCAGGAGGAAGGTTTCTAGTAGAGTGCCACAGGGGTATATACTTAGCCCTGGTTCAATTTTATAAATGACTTGGATCAGGGCATGGATGTCATTCTTCTTAAATTTGCAAATAACATGAAATGAAGGCTAGCTAACATAATGGATGACAATATCACAATTCATAAAGATCTTGACAGGTTAAAATGATAACTGAATCCAATATAATGATATTTTATAGGGGTAAATGTAAAATCCTATACTCAGATTAAAAATACAAATTGTACAACTATAAGGTAGCAGAGGTAGCTAGACTAGTTTGCCTGAAAAATAAATGAGGTTTTCTTTACATATGAGTTAACAGTGTGATGTCTTTTTTTTTTTAGAGATTCAGGAAAAGACTTGTGTCTTGTAGCCATAAAATCTTCAGGAGAAAACACATTTTGATGGTATCCTTGATGAAAATATTACATAGCAACAGGCAGACTTTTGTGAATGATTGTTTTTAGAGCAGACTACATCTTCAGTTACACAGTTGACTGAAAAGTATAAAATTCTGCTATCTTTGTCATTGACTATTTAAACTTATTAAAACTTATTGACTTTGTAGACTAGAATACATCCTGAAAGTTTTATCTCCAGCCAAGTGTCTCTTATGAACATGTCAATATCATACAAGATTCCTTGATAGATGCAAAGCGAGAGAAGGTAAAGGTAACTACATTTGATGATCTTCTGATAATCAGTTTCAAACAGGAAACATAAAAGTGTTTGTTACTATAATACAGGATGTTCTGTACAGAGTCCCAGTGGAAGAAGGGTTCTTTATTGATAGCAAGATACTCAAAATATTTCTATTTGAAAGCAATTTTGTTTTAATTGCAATAAGACCCCTAGGGCTTTCTCAATGAGGTTCATGGTCAAAAAAAAAGATCCATCTAATGTACAACACAGGAAAATTCAAATGGGTGAATGCCTATTGATCAAGCTATGGCATGCAACTGAACAAGCAGCTCATTGATGGAGTTCATCAGGACATGATCCACAGTCATTATTCACCCCCTGCCCCCAACAAACTATAATTTTCATATGCATATTCTTTTATTGATCATGGAAAATGGTAGTCTCTGAAGAATCAGTCTATCATCAAGGATGACTCAATTATAAAAAATAGTGTAAAGGATATCTAGGAAATTTAAGATAAGAAAAAAATGGGACCAATTATATAACAAAAGTAAAGAATAATAGAATAGAGTACCAATAGTGCATTGGTATCTATGCAATGTCAAGCGCCTGGAGGAAGGCCTCTGTGTGGGAGACTGATGGGAAGATGAGAGTGAGAATTAGCCAAGATGAAAAGGCATGGATGGGTTAAGATCTGCACTACTGGGGAAAGGACCTACATTGATGCGATTGACATCCACTGAGGCTCTGAAATACTAAACTATAGTCTAGGGACCCTTTTGGCTCTAACAGTTTGTGATTATGGAAATGACTGCCACCAACGTGCCCCTCCCCTGTCAGGAAAGATCAGTGTAATTGATGTAATTGGCAGGAAGCTGAATGTTGTTTTGCTTATTCAGCCATCGGCCGTTGTCTGTTTTCCAACACATTGGGTCATGTTTGGGCTGTGTGCTCAGGCTCACGGAGCCTTGTAGGCTGAGGTGGATGTGGGTATTTTCCCAGTTCCCTCCCTTCTCTCTCCTCCCTCCCACCCCTGCCCTCCTTGTCACAGGAGGCTGACCGTTCACTGCTGTACTAGCACTCTGAGGCTTCCTGCAGAGTGCCAGCTGCCAAAGCCTTCAGCAGGAAAGGAGGCTGATGGGTCAGGAGTGATGAGGGTGTACACCAGCATCTGATGACTAGAAGCAGGAGGTGGGGGGAGAGAACTGAGGTTTTGGTGCACTAGAACACAGAAATGGGACCTGGACCAGCTTGTATTCCCCACGAGGTAGGCATAAGAGCAAGAGGTTTGTCTCTGATGAGGGACTGACCAGGCCAACCTACATTTATCTTTTGTTCCTCTAATTCCTACTATAATTAACATCAGTATAGAATATTATACAGTATTACAAGAGACCCCAGAGACCATCTCTTCCAAAGCCTCCTTAATTTCACTGAGGAAAATACCGAAGCAGATGGGAACCTACAGATGGGAAATGGTTTGCCCAAGGTCACACAATAACTTAGAATCACAGCTGGAACAAGAACCGAGTTCGCTGGATTCCTAACTTAATAACTACTGTCTCTAAAGAATTTTCTGGTTTACAAAGCACTTTTCCCACAACAATACTGTGTGTGGGGTCAAGTATTACTATGCCCTATTTACATAGGAGGAAACTGTGGTTAGAGAGGGTGAGTGACTTGCTTGAGGCCAGGCATCTAGTGAATGGTAAAGAATGAACTTGATTTGAATTTAGGCTTCCTGACTCTCAGTCCAAGACTCATTCTACCATATTACCCTATTTTGGCTCCCTGCAATGTGATTTATCAGGTCTTGGTACTTCCTCCCATTTCCCTGTCCCTAATTCTCTCAGGAATGGTTCCTTCATTCAGAGTATCTGGATTCTGAGCTTCATCTTTTCCCTCCTAAGATCAGTTAGCAGGTCCCTAGGGGAAGAATTTTGGATCAAAGAAGACCTTCAAGGGACCCCTGAAATTACATTATGTGGTCAGCCATATACTTCATTTGTATTTAAGATTAGTGCTGATGCTCACCCTCAGTTAAGGATTGTTAAACTAGAACCTTTGTGAGCTTAGGGAATCTCAGATCAAACTAAAGAATGTCAGGGTTGGACATAGGGCATGGATCTCAGCACTGGAAGGGACTAGTTAGAGCAAGGCTGAAGATCTAATTGGAAGAGATCTTATAACACGAAACATAGAAGATGTTTTATAACATGGAACATAGACTATTAGAGCTAGAGAGACCTTAGAACATAGAAGCTTAGAGCTGGAAACCTGCTAGAGCCTAGAATGTGAAAGAAGTGGAAAGGCCCATAGAACATAGATTTTCAAACTGGAAAGGATCTCTAAGATTATCAACTACAGCACCTTCACCCCCATTTTGTGGAGGAGGAAATTAGGTTCAGGGATGTTAAATGACTTGCCTAAGATCACAGAGCTGGTTGGTAGATAGAAACATGCCAGAACCCAATTTTGAACTCTCAGGTAGATTGTCTTTGCAATGCACTGTACCATTTTATTGATGATGGCTCCATGTGTCTGGGTTTTCTTGCTTCTTTGAAGGGAGCTAGACTAGATTTTCTATTAATATCTCCTACAGCCTATGATTTCTTGTGTCACTCACAATGTCCCCCACTGAGGAATGGCTGGGATTCATGTGAAGGGTCTTGGGGTGGTAGAAGTGGGGTTACAGGAATGAGAAGAGCAATACAGGGTAGGGGCTCTTAACCTTTGGCAATCTGGTGAAATCTATGCATTCCCTTTTCAGAATAACATTTTAAATGCATAAAATTAAATATATAGGCTTGCAAAGGAAACCTATTATATTGAAATACAGTTATCAAAATATTTAAAACATTTATGAATCCTTTTAAGTTGGATTCCCAGTTAAGAATTCCTGTACCAGTGTCTAGAACTGGGGGTGGAGAAGAAAAAAATAGTAAGGATGGTTGAGAATTAATAAATCAGTCTTCAAGAAAACAGATGGTTCTTAAGCTATGAAATCAAAAGAAGGAATTTAAAGAGATATAACCAGAATACAGTCTTGCTAGAAGGCAGGAAGATGGCCCACATACTTTGAAGGGTCTCTTTAAACTCAATGATTCTGCACTATTTTTGCTGCTGGTCTGCTAGATACAAGAAATCAATAAACACATTTCTATTAATCATCTACTAAGTACTAGGAATACAAGGCCTTCCCTTAAGGAGCTTACATTCTATTAGGAGAGATAGTGTGCACATATGAGTATGCACAAACATATACAGATACACACATATATATATAATAAATACAATGTAATTTCAAGGGGAGGCACCAGAAATAGGCAGAATAGGTTTGCATGTAAGTGGAGTTTTGAAGAAAAATGAGAATTCCAATTGGGGAGGTTCAAGAGGGGAAGCTGAGGAAGGTTTTAATTTTAGATATGGGGGATAGTTTGTACAAAGGCACTGAGATGGGAGGGGTGCCATGTATGAGGAACTGCAAGTGGGCCTGTTTAGCTGGACTATAGAACTTGTAAAGGGGAATAAGTGATGCATTGCTCCTGTAAGTCTGTGATGGGATGAGAATCCCAAATCCACATTTAGAATTGTGTCCAATTAAAACCCTTCACAGAATCACAGAATTTCAGAGCTATTGCAGGGGATATCAGGGGCTGTCTCTCCCAACCCATCCCTGAAGTAGGAATCTTCTTTATAACATTTCATTAAGTAACCATCCAGCTTCAGCTGGAAGACCTCCAGAGGATGGGAACTCATGCATTCTTTAGGCAACCTTTAGACAGCTTTAATTGTTAAAAGGTTGTTATACCAAACTGAAATCTCTCCTGTAATTTCCCAGTCATTGCTCCTGATTTGGCCAAGCTAACAGGGTCAATCATGTCAATAGGCATTGTGCAAAGGGCTGGGATACAATGATAGACAAAATAACAAGTAAACCATGTAACAGTTCCCACTCTCAAGAAACTTACAGTCCGATGGAGGAGAAAATGTAGAAACAATGATGTACAAAGAAGAGAAACTGGAGAACATCTCAGGAGGAAGGCACTGAGGTTAAGGAAAAGCTTCTTGCAGAAGTTGGGGTTTTAGCCAAGACTTGAAGGATGCCAGGGAAGCCAAGAGGCAGACACATTGAAGGAAAACAAATCTAGGCCCTCTGGCACAAACATCCTTTAGATGTTTGAATAAAGCCATCAGTCCTGGTCCTACTTTGAGTCTTCATAGATTTAGAGTTACAGAGTACCTTCAAGGTCATGGAGTCCAATTCTCATTTTCCAGTTGAGAAAACTGAGAGGCACAACAGATTAAGTGACTCGACCAGGGTCACACAACTAGTAAGTGAGGCAAAATTTGAAATCAAGTCTTTTAGACTCCAAGTCTGGTGTCCTCTCCACTTCCCCATGCTGTTTCTCTTCTCTCCATGAAAGAAAGGGGTAGCCACTGTTAGTCAGAGCTTGGTGGAAGTGAGGAGGTTGAGGATGGATGAGGCCTCTTCCCAGCAAACCCTTCTAAGAATTCTTTCTCATGTATGTCTGTGACTCTGAGGTCTAGAGGGAGATGTGGCCACACCAGTAAAGGCCTGTCAGAGGGGTCCATGCAGCACATCTGCCCCACCCCTCACCCAGCCCCTCCTACGTCTGCTGCCCATCAGCAGTCAGTCCTCAGACTTTCCCATGCTCAGTGTCAGGTGGTACTGCTGTGTCCTTCTTGCTGAAGTCCTCTTTTGTGACTGTGCCTTTGAGAGTGGCTGGGGATTGAGCTGTCTGGGAGTGGATGCCAGGAGCTGATTCTATAGGGTGACAGGGAGTTGTCATAGACAATGCTGATTTGGCTTGGAAGTAACATAGCTCTCATTTGCCGAACTTGTGCCAGGAGATTTCCCTGCTCCCTCCCTCTCCTACCTGGTCCTGCCTTCTGATGGAAGGTGTCTGGAAAGGATGAAGTCACCCTACCAGTTCAAATCACAATTTCTACTCAAAGCCTTTCCTGATCCCTCATAATCCTAGAGCCTTTCCTTGTTGCTTATTTCCAGTTTATCTTGATATTAATTATTCAAAGCATCAATTAAATAGCATTTAAACGTCAATGAAGCAAGTATCTCAAACACTTACTAGCTGTGTGACTCTGGGCAAGTCAAATAACTTCTCTAAACCTCTTTTGTAAAATAGGGATAATAAAAGCACATACTTCACAGAATTGTTATAAAGATTAAATGAAATAATGTATGTAAAAAGCTTTGCAAATCTTAAGGCACTATGTAAATACTAGTGATGATGATGATGATGATGATGTATTAAGCACCTATTAACACTATGGTAGGTACTAAGGATACAAAGACAAAAATGAAAAAGTTCTTGACCTTAAGAAACTCATATTTTGTTAAGGCAGACAATTATATACACATAAAAGAATATACAAAATGAGTTTATTAAAAACACATACAAACTAAAGATAAGGGTAATTTTCTTTGGAAAGGAGAAAGGCACTAGCAGGATCAGAAAAGGCCTCATGCAAGAGGTAATGTGTGAATTGAAGTTTGATAGAAACTAGGGGTTTAAGAGGCAGAGATTAGGAGGTAGGGCATTCCAGGAATGCAGGACAGCTGGTGAAAAGGTATCAAGATGGGAGACAGAACTTCATGGGTGAGGAGCAGCAAGTGGTTTGTTCTGACTGGATTGTAGAGCAGTGGAGGATATTAATGTATAATAAATCTGGAAAGGTAGGTTCTCCCTCTATACTACTTCTGTAAGTTGATCTCCTCAGTTCCCATGGATTCAGTGATCATCTCTATGCTGATGATTCTCAAATTTATTCTGAAAGCTATTTTAAAATGCAGCCTTAATTTCTTTGCTGACCTCTAGTCTCACATCTCCAGCTGGCTATTGGACATAATTCTAGTGTCTTCTCTCTGTTGATTATTTCCAATTTGTTTTGTATGTGTATTTGTTTGTATGTGTTGTTGAGTTGTTTCAGTCATGTCCGACTCTTTGTGACCCCATTTTGGGGTTTTCTTGGCAAAGATACTAGAGTGATTTTCTATTCCTTTTCTAGATCATTTTACAGATGAGGAAATTGAGGCAAACAGACTTGGGTCATGCAGCTGGTAAGTGTCTGAGGCCAGATTTGAACTCATGAAAATGAGTTTTCCTGGTTTCAAGTACATGTTTGTGGGTAATGATGAGATCAATTGTGTGACAACCTCTGTGTTTGACATAGAATGAAGGTGTAGTTTGTGGGAGGTGAAGAAATGGAGGAAATGGAAGGTTAAAATATTAGAGGAAATATCAATGTGTGTCTTCAAATCTCCTAGTTTAAAGGGAGTGGTTGCAATGAAGAGGATTACTGTGAGCCAGGTACTGAGATCCTCGGGAAAGAGGGAGAAAGACCTGATTAGGGAGGTCTTTGGATAGAGTGAATCTTAAAGGAAAACAGGTTGCTGAATGATGGCAACAGAGGGCGGGTCTGGGAGTTGGAATGGTGAGAAAAGAATATCAAAATTCCATGTAAGACCATAGCTTTGGAGGGCCTAAGAGAAGATCCATCAGCGCTAGAAAAGATAGCCAGGGATGCAGTGCCTTGGGTGGGGGTTGGGGTGGGAAATTCAAATCCTTGTGATTACTAGAAAATTGAAAGAGTATGGAAGGAAGAGGTCTGAGAAGAAGAAATGTGTTGAGGATAGAAGAGGGATTCAGAGGAACACAATGGAAATGGGGTGTGAGAGGGACCTGAATTGGGACATGAGAGGGATGGGATGATGGGAGGAAAGAACAGGAAGTAGTGGTGTGTGTGTGTGTCGGGGGGGTGGTGCTTTCAATAGTCAGTCAGGGATTCAGTCTGGACATGGAAAAATAAGGTGGGAGTTTGCTAGTTATTTGGCTCATCAACTTCAAAGCTTATGCCACACTTCCCTCATGGTAACTATGAGGCAGAAAGTACAAGTGTTATTACTGTCCCCATTTTACAGATGAGAAAACTAAGACTCAGAGAGTTTTTAATAACTTGGTCAATATTATACAGCTTAGAAGTAGTAGAACTGGGATTTGAACCTGGGGTCTCCTGATTCAAGGTCTAGGTCCCCTTTCATTATTCCATTCATTCAATGAAAAACTTTTGAGTGTATGCTCTATGTGAAGCTTTGTGTTGGATCTGACTTTGTTGTTGTTTGGTCATTTCAGTCATGTCCCACTCCTTGGGACCCCATTTGGGGTTTTCTTGGCAAAGATGCAGGAGTGGTTCACCATTTTCTTCTCCAGCTCATTTTACATATGAGGAAACTGAGACAAACAGGATTAAGTGGCTTGCCCTGGGGTCACATACTTCCTAAGTGTCTGAGGCTGGATCTGAACTCATAAAGATAAATCTTCCTGATTCCAGGCCCAGCACTCTATCTACTGTACCATCTAGTTGCCTGTCATGGTAATTATGTACTAATAAAAAGCATTAATAAGAATATTTTAGGTATATGTATTGATTCATACCTTTCAAAGTCCTGTCATATATTATCTTATTTGATTTTCACAATATCTGACAGTAGGAAAACGTTTGACAAATGGCCAATCTGAGGCCTAGAGAGGTGACACGATTTGCCCAAGGTCACAAAGTGAGACACTGGGAGAACTGGGACTAGATCTAAGGTCTGCTAGGCTATTACTCATAGACTTATAGAACTTTAGAAATGGAAAACTTGAGCAGAGGCATGAGATGGTGATGCCTGTACCTCTAAAAGATTGGTAGCTGTGTCTGGGCAGGTAACAAGTGTTTATGATGCACTTACTATGGGCCAGGCACTTTGTTAAGCACTGGGGATACGAGTACAAACAAAATGAAAGCTAGTTCTTGCCCTCAAGGAGCCCTAGAAAGATATCATTAATGAAAGAAGGGAGCTGGCATGGAAGAGTGATGTTCCACAGTGTGAAGGCCCTAGGCACTGAGAAAAGCTTCAGGGTGAGGAGGCAGCAAAATCATGGTGGTGAAGTCTAGAGCGTATGGTTTACCACCATGGAGTCACCCTTGACTCTTTTCTTTAATTCTCACTCTACTCCCATCCAACCCATTCCCACAGTCAACCATTTATCAAGTCCTGCCATTGTTCTGAATGTTACTGTGCTGCTTGAAAATATTTAGTGTCTCTCTATTGCCTCTAGGCTAAAATATAAACTCCCTAGCCTGGCCTTTAAACTCCTGTGCAATCTGGCTCAAATCTACTTTTCCAGTCTGATTTCATATTACTCTCATTCTCACACTTTAAATTCCCAGCCAATCTGGAATTAGTTACTACGAACTGTTTTCAGTGCTTAACATGCCCTCCTTTGCTTCTGTGTACTTGCAAAACCTAGCCACATGGCTGGAATAAACCCTTATTTGCACAAATCATTCAACTAATCCATCAATCAGCCAATTAACCAGTCAACAATTATTTATGAAACTCCTACTATGTGCCAGTCATTGTGTTAGTGGCCTGGTCAGGAATACAAAGACAAAATGATGAGTTCCTAAGAAACTTACATTTTATTGGGAGAGCCTAAGTATATGTATAAGTATGTACAAGATAAATACCAAATGGATACGAGGTAGGGAGGGGACCCCCTCAGAGCCTATTGAGTAGATTTGAATAGCTTTGACTTAGGGGAACTGTTTTACAGAAAGAACTAGTGCTGCCTTAGAGGTTGGCCAAGGGAGCAGATCTGAATGGTTTTGTATGCTCCAGGCCTAGGTTCTCTGCTTTCACTAAAAGAGTGTAATACTGCTGCTAGCAGCTGTACCCAACAGGAGAGCAGAGGGGACCAGGAGAGATGTGGCCTTGAGCAGAAGCTAATATATGTTATAGACTATTCTTTAAAGGTATAAAAGACATCAAGGCCTTTAGTCCAAAGTTGTGAGTTGCCCTGGGCAACTTATTCTTGCCTTCGCATTTAGTGTTTCACGATTAAGAGTTAATGGATTCATCCTGGCTAATTTGTGCAAATGGGAAGCACACTGGGGGAGGCTCAAGACCTACAGTTGTGAGTTGTATACAAATATTTCTACCATATCAGGAAAACCTCTAGAACCCTGAGAGTGAGTTTAGTAGTATGACTGCCTCTTCTGGGGAACCATCCTAAGCTGCCAGTGTTGGTCCTGGTGGGGTAAGAGAAAGAGAAGACTTGAGGTTTGATGGCGCACCTGGTAATACATATTTGATTTGCCCAGGGTGAATCAGCAAGTATATATCAGAGGTGGAACTTGAATCTGGATCTGCCTGATTCCAAAGCCAGTTCTCCATCCATGGCAACACACTACCCTGCACACAATGAAATTGGAATAACTAGCATTTGCATTCAAATCTTCTGATGCCAAGTTCAGTTCTCTTTCTACTGTCCCATGCTGCCTCTGAATATGTCCTTGTAATATTCAATTTGACAAATATATATATTAATTGCCTACTATCTGCAGAGAATAGTGCTAGATGCTAATGTAGATAAAGGGCTTAGGTGAGACATGGCCCCTGACTTAATGGATTTCTCAATCTAGTAAGGGGATATAATACATTCATAGATGCATAGGCATATACATACAAATTGCTAGGAAAAAAAATTATACATGAAGAAGTGCTTAAGACAAGTGTAGACAAACAGCTGTGTGAAAAGGGAACACAAACATCATAGAATCATTGAATCTCAGAGCTAGAGGTGACCTCTGAGGTCTTCTAGTACCTGGAGCTTATAATACATGATTAGTAAGTATTTATTTAAAGAATGAATGAATGAGCAAATCCATCTTTCCAGTTGATTGACATCCATGTTTCCCAATTAATGCATTAAAACACTAAAATATCACATTATACTTTCTGGTTGGGTGCTCAATCTTTTTATGTAGTAGCTGTTTTGCAGACATTGAAGGATCAGTGTTTACATACCCAGAAGGAGGGATATGGGCAGCTGGTCAAATTCTTTTCATATTACAAACTCAGCCAAAATTCTGCAAATCATCCTGAGCCCCTCTGTGGCCAAACCATTATTTGAAATGTGGGAAAAATGTGTTTGTGCCTTCCATGATTTCCAAAGCTAGTTGCTAGATGTTCACAACGGATCTTGGTGAAGGAACCTTTTCCAATCTAGAAGGGTCTGTGGTTCATTGGTTAAAGAGAGTGTAGAATGAAGCCAGGTCATAGGTTTTATCCATAGTAGGGCTAGTTAACTTTGCTGTATTTGCTAGCTGTAGATTATATCTCTGGACACCTATATTGCCCTTGCATCTCACATAGAATCATAGAGCTCTAGATTCTCAAGGCTGAGCAGGGATTTAGAAGGCCCCTAGCCTAAGCCCTACCTGAGTCAGAAGTGCCTCCACAGTATCTTTGACAAATGGTAACTAAGTCTCTGTTTGAACAACTAGGGTAATGGAGCCTTCATCCAAGGTTGCATTCTGGACAACTCGCGTTGTTCTGAAGATTTTCCTCCCAACAAAAGCCAGAGTCTGTTTTGCATTTTGGGGATGAAGTAAAAGAAATCATATGATTTCTAAACTAACTCTGCATAAAGGGAAGTCTATAGGTAAGAATAGTCCTGTGCCCTACAAGAGTAGGGCAGGGTGAGAATTTCAATGAGGACCCCAGATCCAGGGGCTGACTTTCAGCCCTTTCCCCAGCCCTCAGATTTCGATCAGCTGCCACCAATCCTTGGGCTTCTGACAAATAACCTCTCCCTCCAATTAGACCCTACTCTCTTAACCTATGAGCACTCACAGAAGTTGATCCTGTAGAGTGGGGAAATAGATTCCAGGGAGAGGATAGGAAAGAAAAAGAAGAAACAGGCAGGTGTCTAAAAACTAATCTTCTAATTGGATGGACAAAGAACAAGAAATAACTTAAGAACAATGACATGTGAACAAGAGGTGGGTGGAATGATATATATTGACTTTTATGTACATAGGCATTGAGGGTACCAAGAGTAAGGGAGATCATCAAAGAGGGGCATGTTTATCCCAAGAAGCCTTCTTGGAGGAGGTGAACCATGTCTGAAATTTATGGATGGAGAAGAAAGGGGTTCTTGCGTATAAGATCATGATATTTTGGACCTAAAAGGGACCTTAGAGTGGATTCACCTGAACCCCTTCATTTTATAGAAGAAGATGAGACACATAAAAGCAAGTGATTTTCCCAAGATCAGTGACAAAGCTAGAAACCAGGTCTCCTGATTTCTTGTCAGTCCTGCATGCCATATGATATAGCTCTCTATATGAGTGACAACAGACAAATTATCAACGATGGAAAGAAGGCTTTCAAACCCACTCTTCCCATAAAAAGGAAGACCCCTCTCTCAGCTGGATTGCCTTTAATGAATGCAGGGAAAACCACAGTACCTCCAGAGCACTGATCATCTTCAATTTCTCTGTTTTAAGGTGGTTAAGCTTCTTCCTGGGCTTGGCCTCCTTTGTGCCCCTCACAAATTGGTTCTATCTGTTATCAATATTTCCTAATTTCCCCTGAAGAGGTTCTGAGTCTTGCACAATAATGCACAATTTCCATTTTTAATAACATTTCAGCTATTGGGAATGACTGTCTAGCCTTAGCTATTGTGTACTATTCAGAGGTAATCTCTCTCCATCCCCAGATTCTTGTTTTCTCTTTGTTATTCAGAGAACTCCTTCTTTCCTGGAGGTTCCTACTCAATATGAGAGAAGAGGCAGGAGGGCAGAGTGGGACTCAGAGCTATACTCACATAGGAGTCCAGCCAAACTATGCCCGGGGCTGGTTTTCTTCCGTGGCTGCCACCTCTCCCCGTCCAAGTCTTGAACAACTTGAACCAGCCCTTTCTACCTCCTGTGGGAACACAAAGAAGTCCCCCAGCAGGGTCCTTTCTCTCGCCAGGACACAAAGGATTAACCTCATTCCCCAAAGAGAAGCACACACTTAGATCCTGGTCTAACTAAAGTAGTTAAATGGCACAGTGGATAGAGCACTGGGCATGGAGTCTGGAAGTCTGAGTTCAAATCCAGACTAAGTGAGTGTGTTCTCTTTCTCCCTGACCAATGGACAATCCAAGGGCAGAGCCCCTAGAAGCATCCATAAGCTCCCTCATTCTATCTACACACAGAAGTAGAACTCTGCCATCAATCCCCAATGAAGTGGGGAGATAGGAGTCAGGCTGGGGAATCCCTTCCTGTGTCAATTTGTTGAATTGTTGGCTATAGTTTGTTGAACTTGACTGTGTATAGCCAGGGTAGCCCTTTGCTGTTATTCTTGGATGGGGACTGGGACTGCTTTCTGGGTGTGGCTTCAGATGTGAATAAATGAAAAAGGATTTACCGAGTGCTTTCTCTGTGCCAAGCCCTGTGCTAAATGCTGGCGAAACTAATCAAAAAGCAAGAGGGTTCCTGTCCTTAAGCAGCTCACATTCTGTTAGGGGAAAACAAAGCACAGAGGAGGCTTCGCCTTCACATCAGATGGAAAGGCCCTGTGGTCTTGCAGTACAAGGCACATAGCAATGCATCATCTTTAGTGTCATTTCCATTACTAAGCCATATCCATTTCTGATGTTGAGCCATTTGATTGTGCCAAGGCCTTGGCTGGTGAGGACTTCCTTTCAGTCTCTGTGGCTTCGGAGGAGGCAGGAGATGCAGCATCTACAGAAGCAGTTACCACGTTCATCTCCAAAAGAGTTGTTCCCCTAGTCAGGGGTTCTTGGCCTGGGGCACATGATCTTGTTTTTTCTTTTTAAAATATATTTTGATAACGATTTCATTAGAATCAGTTTCTTTTGTAATCCTATGAATTTTACTTTATGCAATAAAAAATGTTATTTTGAGAAGGGATTCAGAGGCTTCACCAGAATGTGACTCCTAAATGTTCAAGAAACCCCTGGCCTGGCTGATTTCTGTGGGAGTGGATTGGGAGCAGCACCAGTGGTCTAGGGGGAATTGTTCCTGTGCTTTTTGGGCTTCCTTCCCCATCAGTAGCAGCTGATGAACAGTTGGCATTGGTGGGGGCAGGGATGACCCTCCCATCTCTCCAAGGGTTGTTCCCCGGGATGATGGCTTTGGGTAGTCTGGAAGCAGGGTCGGTGACCTGGGGAGGGGGTTACTGAAGTATGGGAGGGTGTTTACAAGCTGTCCTTCCTGTGTCCCTGAGTCAGATTCTCTGCTAAAGAACCACAAGCAGCAGGAGAGTTAGGAAGGTTCTGGGATCTTAGGACTTCTACCAAAAGCAGTGTCACAAACACAGGATGTCCCAAAAGTCTTAGTCCAGTTTTAAGCTTTAAGAGCTTAAATTATTTGAGGGGAGGTATAATAACTTAAAACTGCAGTAAGAACTTCCTTCCTTCCTTCCTTCCTTCCTTCCTTCCTTCCTTCCTTCCTTCCCTTTTAGCTTACAACATTCAATTCCACAATCCTTTGAGTTCCAAATTTTCTCGCCCTCCCTCATCTTCCCCCTCTTTCTCTCCTCCTTTTCCTCCTCCTCCTCCCCCTCCCCCCCACGCCTCCCACCGTGGAGGCATGCAATCCAATATAGGTTCTACAAATACCTTCACATTAAACATTAATCAAATTGTAAAGAAGAATTATAACCAATGGAATAAACAAGGAGAAAGAAGGAACAAAACAAAACAAAAAAGAGAGAGGGCAAGTGGTTTGTTTCAGTTGCAGTAAGACTTTTGGGACACCCTATACTGCATTTCTATACTAGCTGTGAGGGGGACACTAAAGAAAGTTGCTTCTTTGCATATGGGCACAGCTATTCAAATATAGTTTGAGAGAGGCAAAACTATTTACTGAGGATAGGGGCTCGTTGTTAATAGTAATAGTTTTTATATAGTGCTTTACAAATATTAACCCATTTTATACTTACTACAATCCTGGGAGGTGGGCACTTTTACTCCCATTTTATAGATGAGGAAACTGGATCAAACAGAGGGTTGTTAAGTGACTTGTGCAGGGTCACGAGCTAGTGTCTGAGGCTAGATTTGAATTTTGATCTTCCTGGTTCCATGTCCAGTGCCCTTTTCACAGCACTCCCTAGCTGCCTTACTGTTGTTACTGTTCCTTCATCTTGGCATCCCCAGCACCTAACAGAGGGACTTAACTGTGTGTTGGATTGGGTCGAGAAGGCTAGGAGGACTGAAATCATCATCTTTACTCTGACTTGGCTAAGCTACGCTGAACAAGCCAGGGCCCTCGTTAGAAGAGACTTGTGAGACATTCAGGTTTTAAGAAATTTACCTTCTCGTTTAGAAAAGGCAAAAGAATAAGTTCTCACTAGATCAGAGTTTGTTTAAATGCCTTGAGATTTTCCCTTGAACTTGGGCATTCAGAGACAGGACAATTTGTAAACAGACTGATTTTTGCACATAGGCAAAAAAAATTGCACATTGGAATAGTTTGCTGATTCAGCAATGTCTGTGTGCATGTGGTGGTGGTGGTGGTGGTGGGAGTGGGGAACTCACGATTGTGAATTGTTCTGGGATCATCTCTAATCCTAGAATCACATGCTGAAACAACTGACAATTTCTAGCTATTTCAATATTCACTAGGATCAATAGATCATCACTGGAGCCTCACACTCAACTTACAGATGTCAAAGAAACAGAATATTTCTATCCATGTAGCTGAATATCGTATTACCTTATTGAATTTTCAGTCCAACTTCCTGGCCATGAGGTCATAGGATTTAGAGAGATTTACAGAGTCAGAAATCGAGTCTTAGAGAGAAAAAAGGACTTGCCCAGGGCCACACAGAGAGTGAGTGGCAAACCAAGGATTTGTACTTAGATCTTCTGACTTTAGACTTAATATTCTTTCCCTATACTGGAGTGGGGAACCTGCAGTTCAAGGTCACATGTGGCCCTCTAAATCCTCAAGTATTGCCCTTTGACTGACAGGCTGCACTTGAGGACTTAGAGGGTCACATGTGACCTCAAGGCCACAGGTTCCCACCCCTACACTATACCATGAGCTCTTTTTAGCATGAGCAGTTATATACCCCTATCTCTACAATCCTGCACTTGGGCATTTTAATGTTTGAACCACAATGTAAGACTTTACATTTTCTTCTCCTTAAGTCTGGTAGTTTTGGCCCATTGTCCCACTTTGTCAAGCTCTTGGTGGAGACCTATTTTGTTATCTGGTATGTTAGTTGTTCCTTCTAGTTTCATCTCATTCATGTAACTGATAAATATACCACCTATCCCTTTATCCAAGTTATTGATGAGTGTTGAAGAGGTCAAGATCAACAAGAAAGCCCTATTGGAATCCACTCTCCAATAACTTCTGATTCTCTGTCTCCTTTGGGAGACCAAATTGGAGGCTTCATGTTAGTAAGACATACTGCGTATATTGGGAAACAGTAAGGACATTATGTAACTTACCATAGTTGTTTCAGCGATGGAGCCAAAACTGTTGATGAAAATGTTGCAGCTCACATTGACTGGGGGACCTGAAAAGCAAGAAGGATAGAAGTTACTTTTCTACCCCAGGGTTGTCAGCCCCAGTGATGACTCTACAACCGTGTGAAGCCCTACAGGGCAGGGCTCCTTAGTCCAGCAATCAAGGCCTCCAGGACCTTGTATCCAGCTCTCTAGTCTTCGATTACACTAATAACCTTTAACATTCTATACTCTCTGTTCTAAGATCGCTTCCAGCTTTAAAATTGTCCCTTGTATATTCTACTTTTCATTTTTGGCAGTCTATGGTCTATATTATAAGTCATGGTCTAGATCAAATTTTTTGTTTTATGGTTTAATGTCTTCCAGCTAGAGTCCCCCTTATATTTTATGAGCTATGACTGTGATTTTTTTTTTCTAGATTATTAACCCCATGAAGCCAGGATTCATGTCTTTTTCTTTTCTCACTTCTAAGCAATGGAGTAGATGCTCATATCATTAAATTTGTTGTATTGTTGACCCATCCTTCAGATTGGGACCTTCTCCTTAGGTGGTTTTGGGATTCCTCTCCTTTGTAAATACCTGCAATTCTTCCCTGCTGTTTTCCTGATGTGCATCATTTTTTTTTGGTCCTGGAGAAAGTACCAGGTAGCAAGCACCAGGGGCTAAATTGGGATGTGCATTCATTAATACAAGATGATTCATTACTCCACCATATGGTCCCTTCCCCAAACTCCATCGGCTGCCTTCTAATTTGTGGCTGAAATGTAGTCACGCTGCAGAATTTGGAGGCCATTTTGGGAATCATGATGTTCTTCTGCTGAACTTATGAACTGCAGTCGATTGCTTGCTATGAGGTTGATGGGAATTGCCTGAAGTGGAACTGGGGGTAAGTCTTAAGGATTGTTGACAAGGCTTTTGTAATTCCCCCGGGGCACAGGGGAACTGGAGCCGAGCTAGGAATACAAGAACAACGCTTGTCTTAGATCAAACATTAGTTAGGGAGATAAAACACACATACTGAAATCAACAAGCCTTTATTAATTACTTGCTATGTACCAGGTAACATGAAAAGTGCTGAGAATTCAAAGAAAAAGCAAAAACAGATCCTTAGAGGATCTTACATTCTAAAGGCAGAAGACAATAGGTATGAATTGAGGTACAAGATACAGAGTAGATACAAGCTAACTTTTTAGAAGGGAAATTATTAACAACGAGGGTAAAGGGGAATAGGAAACTCCTGCAGAAAGTGCCACTTGAGGCAAGTCTTTAAAGAAGCTCAGTATCCTAAGAGGTAGATGTGAGTAGAGTTTTCCAGGCATGGCCGGGAGGAGGAAGGAGAGAGGGGAAGCCAGTCAAAGTCATTGAGGTGGGAGATGGAAGGGATATCCTGTGTGAGGAAGAGCGATAAGGTCACTACAACTGTACTATATATATAGAGAGGGGAGTAATGTGTAAGAAGCCTAGAAAGACAGGAAGGGGACAGCCTATGAACAACTTTAAATGACAGAGAAGTTTATGTTTTAACTGAGTATTACTAGGGATAGCCAGGTGGTGCAGGGATGGAGAGCTGGCTCTGGAGTCAGAAAGACTCGTCTTCCTGAATTCAAATCTGGCCTCAGATATTTAATAGCTGTTTGACCCCGGGCAAGTCACTTAATACTTTTTGCCTCAGTTTCCTTATCTGTAAAATGAGCTGGAGAAGAAAATGGCAAACCACTCTGGTATCTTTGCCAAGAAAACCCCCAGTAGGGTCACAAAGAATTGAATGTGACTGAAAAATGACTGAACTATAACAATAGGGAACCAGTGGAGTTTACTGAGTAGGTAGGTGGCTTAGCCAGACCTGGTCTTCAAGAAAATGGCTTTGCTAGCCACGTGGAGGATGAAATGGAATAGGCAGAGGCTATTGGTCAACAGTACAGTCACAGGATGATGAGGGGTTAAACTAGGGGGGTGGCTACATGAATAGAATATATATCGTGTTGTGGAAATAGAAAGAATAAGACTGGGTCACTGATTGAATACACAGGGTGAATAAGGGGGAGGGGCCAAGCATGTGGGAAGAAAGGAAAAAAATGTACATGATAACTTCATTATATATTTATAAGCTGTATATAATAGATTTGTAATTTCATGTACAATCATCTTTTTTATTATCACACTATGTTATGGAAATGCTTGTTTTATTCCATAAAATAAATAAAATTTTTTTGAAGAGATCAAGATCAACGAGATGAAAATGTGATTATAAATCAGTGTAACTGCAAGGCTGGTGATGTCCTTGACAGTAAAGTTCAGAGGAAGGGTAGATTCTTGGGGTAAGATAATGAGTTTTATTTTGGACACACTGAGCTTGAGATGTCTTAAGATGAGACATTCAGTTTGAAATGTCCAATAGGCAGTTCATGATGTGGGACTAGAGTTCAGGAGAGGAACCAGGGCTGGATATAGATCAGGGAGTCATCTGTTCCAGAGCTCTTGAAAGCAAAGTTGACCTGAGGAACTTTTCCTCAGGTTATAGGATGATTGTTTAATAATATAATTGATTAATTTCTAAGAATATAATTGATTAATAATTAACAAAATCATTTATTAAATTAATTGATAATTACCAAAATTAATGAATAATTAATAATAGCATAATTGATTAATAACATAGGATTGTTGTTTAAATGAAAAACAAGATAGTATGTAGAGCTCAGTCTAAAGCCAATGCAGAAATGCTATAGGAATTCAGAGAAGGTAGAGATTACTGTAGGTTGCAATAGTCCAGGAAAACTTTCTGGAAGAAGCAGTAATTAAAAAGTAGTAATTGTAGTTATTGAGCTAAGCCTTCAAGGAGGAGGGGTAGGATTTGGAAAGGCCAACAAAAGGGTTGAGAAGAAACAGCCAGCATCCACAGAAGATCGTAGCATTTTAGAGCAAAAGGAACCTTAAGATTTATTAAACACGATATGAGTGGTACCCAAAGTCTTGTATCAAAAGGTTAGGATTTAAGGGATTGGGAGAAACAGCTCCATGGGGAAGTGGAAGGCTCTGAAAGGGAAGTGAGTAAAACGGAGACCGTCAGAGGTGGAGGGGACTTAGGACATAGAATGTCAGGGATGGGAGGTGATTTAGTCTCCTTTTTACAGAGAAGCAAATTGAGGCCAGAGGAGGGAAGTAGCTAACTGAGTTTACACAGCAAGTTAGTGGCAGATCTAAACTATAACTAAGGTCTTTGGACATCAATTCTTTTTCTATGAAATTTAAAGGGGATTCTAGAGGCCTGTGGGGCTAATTTTTGTATTAGCAGGATGAGATGTGTGAATCTGGTCCATTCTCACCGACAACCTATATCAAAACAGCCTCTGGCTATCATCCAGACTCTGCCAAAACTTTATGCTCCACAGTGGGAAGGGCCCTTGAGATTTACGTTTTACGTAGGAAGTAGCACAGAGAAGAAAAATGATTCAACTCAGTTCAATAAACATTTATTAAGTGCCAAGCATTGTGTTTTGGAGATTCAAAGTAAAGCAAAGTTAGTGGGGGGAGGAGAGGGCGTGAGGAGGACTCCAGGTCACCTGGTTCCTAGGCTAGTGTTCTTTCTTCAGGAAGGTACCTCTATTTCCTCTCTCCCAATAAATCTGAGTCTTTTGTCTTCACAAAGAGTCCCCTTCATTTGCATTAAGATGCCCTGATGAGTTACTACCAGTTTCTTTGAACCCCACCCCCAGAGTGTCTGATTGTCTGCCTGTGATTGGATCTTGATTTATGTGTAGGAAAGGAAGCCAGTAAACCACCCCAAGGGGAGGTACAGTTCATTGAAATAAATCTGAAATTAAATTATAGCAAAGAAAATTATAAACCGTCAGCCTTTGGCCAAAGGATAATGTATAGATTTCATTAAATATTAAAGTTTAATTTTGATTCTGTGTATGTATTTGTGCTAGGGTGGGGCCCCTGGGCTCAAGAGGCTTTCTGAAGGGCTGCCAGGATCTGTAGGAGCTACACTCTTCCTCCCACCTGGCTTGCCTCAGTGAACTGAAGCAGTCCAGTGATTAATTGCTCCTTGGAATCTTCAACCTCTCACCCTGTGCTAATCAGAATTACCCCAAGAGTCAGGGTCAAGAGCTGGGTGATAAGAGTAGTGGGCAAATAGGAAGGGTTGAGAAGAAACAGCAAGCATCCATAGAAGATTGTAGCATTTTAGAGCAAAAGGAATCTTCAAATATAGCATGTTAGAGCATAAAGAATGTCAGAGCTGGAGAGTTCTTAGAATGTAGAATGTTGGAGCTGGGAAGAAAAATCTAATATAGAATGTAAGAGCTAGAAGGAACCCAAGAATATAGACTAGCAAGATTTAGATATCTGCTCACCCTAGCCCTCATTTTACACTCGAGGAAACAGGGTCAGAGAAGTGACTTGACTTACCCAAGGTCTCACAACAGTAGTGTTGGAGACAGAACTTGAACCTAGGTCTCCTAACTTGTTCCACTGAACTAAGCTGTCTCACTTAGATCTGATTGTCATTTGAAGTGTTCTATACAGACAGGACATTTCAGTAAAGTCTCAAAGAACAACGAGAGAGAGAAATGAGCAAATATTAGGAAAATTGCTTCCAGTCAACAAATCCCCGGACCAGGTCTTGGGCTAAAGCCAAGAGAAAAGCCAAGGAAGGCACCTGGAATCCCAGATCAATTAGGCGGGATTAGAGGAACAGGCCCTTTCAGAGAAGCACCTCTGAAGCTGCATATAGGGAACCCTATAACTAGTTTAGTTGGGGTTAGGCTGCTGGGGGAGGAGAACACATTGTTACAAAGCTTATGGGAGAGATCAGGGATGTTGGGCTCAGCACAGCTGTTTGACAATGGCTCCAGCAAGATCTATATCCTGTCTTTCTTTGCCTCACCTAGATTTGCTACAGACTCCAGTGGGGAGAAAACCCACTAGGACCCTTATAAAACACTTTGGTGGTGATGTAGGGCTTGGTGGTGAGTCAGGAACAGAACACAGTTCAGTCATCTCCATGCTCTGATCATTATGGTCATGTAAGAACTAGAAGGGATTTTAGAGATGATTAAATACAGCACCCCTCTCCTTCATTTTATAGATGGGGAAACTGAGGCTCAAGGAAGGGGAGTGACTTGCCCAAAGCCATCTGTTATTATTCACCCCTTGGTTTTGAAGAAGACCGATAAAATCACAGGTGATGTCTTGACTTGCTAGTTAAGTGAGGCACAAATTCATTAGCTTCACCCTCTTCCTGAGTCATTGAAGTCCAGGCTCAGGACAAAAATCAAGATGGCTGGTGATGGCTTGGGATGTGGTGGATGACCTTGACAACTTTGATGTCTGACCAAGCTCTAAGCTCTCCACAATGCCTGCTTTAGCTGCCTTCACAACCATTGGGAAAAATTGTTCTCACCTGCCCATTCTGCTGGGAGAAGTCACCACGTACTTGGGTAGACATCCCCCTAACTTACTGATGGATTTGAGGTCCATCTGGTTTTAGCCTGTCCACCTTGACAGTTTTACTGGGGTGTGTCCATTGTCCGAAGTACAGCTTCTCAGAGTCACAGGTGAGAGCTGGGTGATGGGTAGACACCAAAGATGGATGAGGAGCCCTGAAAAGGACTTGCTGAGTTCTCACACTAGTTCTCCTGAACACCCCATTCACCCCAAAGCCATCTAATGAGTCAGTAGTAGAGTTGGGGACAAAATCTCAAATTTCTTGATTCTTAGTCAAGGGCTGTTTCCATGACACAATACAGCACTGAGTGAAGCATAGCCCCCATCCCAATGTGACTTCTAACTATCTCTGAGAATCAGATTCTTCAAGTCAGAAGGAAGCCCAGAAATCACCAGTCCAACCTATAACTCCATACTATAATTTCCTCTATCTCTTTCCTGACTGATGGCTATCCAGCCTGTGGTTAAACACTTCCACCAGGGTGGGGGTGGATCCCAATACCTCCTCAGACAGTTGATTGAAGGACAGTTCTAACTGGTAGGAAGGAATTCCTTCCATTGGAATCTGTGAGGTGTAGAGGGGGAGAGTCAATATCCCCTTGACTGCTGATCCTCCTCCCCCCATCACTTCCCTGGTCTCCTTGACAGAGTGAACCTGTAGTATCCAGTATGTATCAAAGATTTAGTCTAGCTTCTGGGCAATGCATGGGCTTGAATAGGTGCCAGGAATAAGGGTTTCCATTTTACTAGTTTTAAGAAAGAGAGACCAGCTGCATCATCCCATCTGCTGCTTCATCCTATTTAAATTAGACTCTACCCTATTGTTCCCTTCTCACTAGAGCAAACAGACTTGGATCAGAAGCCCTGACTTTAAGTCCTGCCTCCAGCAATGTATAAAACCCAAAGGAATAAATCTCTAAAGGTACTATTTCAGACACTACCAGGGATGATATTTTTGGGCAAAGGGGCATTTCAGAAGCCCTTGAATCACTTCATTGGTAGGCATATAGCCTGTCCTGGCATGAGGGAAAGAGTTGTTAGGGAAAGGCACTGTACAAATTCAAGGTCAAAAAAACCTGTGATTCTTTTGAGCTCCCTTTCTCCTCTTAGTCTGTCTATTAGAGACATTCCATAGATTCATGGATGGTCAGAGCTAGAAACGACTTTAAAACATAGAATGTCAAACTCAGAAAGCCACTTAGAGATTATTTAATACAATCCCCCCACCATATTTTTTTTACAGAAGTCTAGAGAAAGGAAATGGCTTGCTCAAGGTCACACATAAAATAAGAAAAAGAATCAGGATTCAAACCCAGGTCTTCTGAGTATAGATACAGTATTTTCCCCACTATACTATGTCAAAGATGAGAGGCAGAATGAAGTTTAAAAAAAGTCAGGTCTGAATGGTACCTTGCAAACCTAGAACATAGATTGTCAGAACTAGAAAGGACTTTAGAATATTGACTATTTGATAGAACGATGAATATGGAGACTGGACTCCTAAAAGGCCTTCTCATCTCCATTTCCTCTTAGCTCCAATCCATCCTTAATACTAATATCAGACCAATAGTCCTTATATCTTCATTTATTTGTGTCATTCTTCAGCTCAAATATCTTCAATTCCCTATTTCATTCTTCAACGGACATGTAATCTCATTGACTCAGTGAATATTCCTACCAGCTAAACAAATTACAATCCATCTATGCCTTCCACTATGTGTAGTTCTTGCCCAAATTCTCTTATCAATCCTCCACAGAGGGTCTGCCCAATGTACTGAAGTCTTTCCTTTAGGATCTTTCTACATTTTATAGGTACCTATTTTCTCAACATGTGACCAGTCTACCTCTTTTTCCAATCCTTCATTTTCTTCACTGTGATACCTCTTTAAAGCATTTCTTGCATGTGGCAAATATATTGCCCATATTTGTGCCACCATGAATCTTTCCATTTCCATTTGGGACATTCACAATTGATTTACTAATTTAATGGATTTGCCATTCGACTGTAAGTCTCATTTTCATCCATTTGGTTTTTCCCATTTGAGTTGTTCGGTCTATCTCCTGAATAGTTTTGGGTCTCACTGGAGAGTCCAGTAATATCCTGATGCTCAATATAGTCAGCACAATATTATCTATATACAACAGAAGCTAGAAAACCTCACTGTTTCTAGGAAGTTTTTTCCATTAGAACCTTAGGAACCTAAATTTAGAGCTAGAAGACCGTCCTTAGACGTCATGTATTCTAATTCTTCAATTTTATAGGTGAGGAAAGATTAAATGATTTGTCTAAGGTAATATAGATATCTATATAGATGATAAGTAGAAAAGTCAGAATTTCAACCCTGGTCCTTTTAACTCCAAATCCAGTTTTCTTTCGTGTGTGTGTGTGTGTGTGTGTGTGTGTGTGTGTGTGTGTGTGTGTGTGAGAGAGAGAGAGAGAGAGAGAGAGACAGGCATTATAGTATAGCGGAAAGTGCTCTGACTCTGAAGTCAAAAGAATATAGGGATCAATGTTCAAATTTTATTTCTGATGTTTACTACAAGTAGTGACTATAGGCAAGTCACATAACCTCTTTGGGTCTCAGTTTTTTAATCTGTAAAAATAAGTGGGTTGGACTAGAGGTCCAGCTTCTAGCTGACCCCAGATTGTCCCCAGAAGTCTTTTCTAGCTATAAGTCTATGATGCTATGATACATTGGTGATCTTTTGTTTATATTACTGTTAACTTCCTAGTTATCCTCCCCTAATAGAAACCTCTCTTATAACATAAAAGTATAGTAGGTACTTAATCATATATAAGTATAGTAAAACAAATCAACACGTTGTCCAAAACATGCTCCACTCTATACCAGTACCTTTCTGCTGAGAGTTAGGAGGCATGTTTCATATCAGTCCTTTGAAGTCACTATTAGTCTCCAATGTTCTTCATTGTACCACATCCTTCAATGACAATGGTGAACTTTTAATGAGAATACATTTCTATGGTTTATGCCTAGAAAGATGTATACACTCAGAGGGTCATCGAACAAAATTACCTCCACAGTTGTAGGGATCTTGCGTTATCAAGGAATCCTTATTGCCAATCAAACAAAATTCAGACTTGTTGTCTGACATTTAAGGCTCTCTATAAGAAATTCCATCTTTGTATTCTCTCTTAATCTTCTGTTGCTTTTCTTCATGCCATCTATGATCCAGTTAAACCATATTATTCTTGGTTCCCCCGACATATTCTGGGTGTCCTTGCTTCTTTGCCTTTGTTCATATTTTCCCCTTTGGCTTGTGTTTCCCTTTTCCTCTTTACCTGATGAGTTTTGAATCATCTTTTAAATGCCACCTCCTCCCTAATCCCTCAGTTGGTAAAGATCTTTTCTCTATTCAGATTTTATATAGCACATTGCATTGCATTGTACATCTCTAATGCACTTATCATACGATATTTTTATTACACTTTTTTTAGTTTGTGTTTTTCTCCATTATCAACATGAGGAAAGATATGATGTCTTATTTAAACTTTGATCCCCCTTAGCACCCAACACAGTCCCCTCTTCACACAGTGGACACTTAAATATTTATTTAAAGTTTGAATTCATGCTGTAAGGGATATTAACAAGTAGAACATGGAATGTTAGAGTTGGAGGGGACATTAAAAAAATATAACACAGGACATAGAGTTTTAGAGCTTGGAGGAACTTAAAAAAATAGAATTTCTGAGCTGGAATGATCCTTAGAGAGCATTAAATTCACTTCATTTTACAGAAAAGGAAACTGAGGCCTAGAGAGGTGAAGTGTGCTCCAGAGCTAGGGTTAAAATCTAGATCTCTTGATTCTTAGTACTGGGCTCTGTCCATTACAACAAAAGACTTCAATAAAACAAAGGGAGAGGGGTGGCCAGGTGGCTCAGCGAGTAAGAGCACTGGCTCCAGTGTTGAGATGACCTGGGGATCAAATCTGGGCTCAGATACTCAGCACCACGCCCAGAAATAACTGGTTGTGTAACCTTGAGCAAGTTACTTAACCCGGATTGCTTAAAAAAAAAAATAAAACAAAGGGGGAAAGGGTAAGGGGATCAGGAGAAGAAAAAGGGAGGAGATTGGGTACCTTTAAAATTAGGTCTGATCCTGGCATCATATCCCGAGGTTCTCCCCATCAGTTTATCCAGAAAATCCGAGGGAGACATAGGTTTGGGTGCGGAACGGGCCGCAGCCTCAGCTTCCTTGGAAGCAGCCAGACTGGGGGAGGAGAAAGGAAAAGAAAGATTAGTTACCAATGTGCCCCCACTTTGCTAGGGGTGTTTCCCTAGAGGCCTATTCCACAGCTGAGAGATGTGACACATACTTCTCTGGCTTCTTAATAAGGAAGGCCCCAACTAAATTGTTTACCCAGCCCAAACATCACCCTGCGGAAGGTCCCGGCAGCTGGCCAAGCGCTCGAGTGATGACGATCGGACAGAAGCTGCCGACTAATTTAGGGACAGATCCCTGGGGTCTGGAGGAATCACAGCTGTGATCTTGGCTCCTAAATCCCCATGGAGGCTGTGACTGGAAAATTAACCTTCTGCCTGCCAGACTTCTAGTTACCTGGCTCTCTCCCTGTGCTCTGTCTCCCTCCTTTCCTATTCCAGACATCAAGGTTTGCTGTTCAAGCACTTTGGTCTAGCTAAATTCTTACTTCTATGTACTCTCATGAGTACTGCTCCTTCCTTACTATCAAAGCACAAACACAGCCACACACACACACATGAAAATAATACATATACATATAAGACACAGGTCTTCATAAAAACATACCCACCAACCCTCATATAGAGGGTCATAACATCATAGACCCATATATAGACCCAGAAATATCGTTTATAAATATAACATATAATATACACACATATGCACATGTTTATACTATAAATACATATACATAAACAGCAACCTACACCGTGAAAATAAGCACACACATGGTCACACACACATACTTGCACCCATGCACACACATAGACACACAGGAACATATACATATGAAAACATAAATACATAGATGTATATACACATATATGTATAGACACATGTATATCTACACAAGCCAACAGATACACAATTTTACACTTATAATACAAGCTTTAGACATACATTTTTATCCACGTATATCTCTCCAAACTCATACGCATATACACATACACATATACATATACACATACACATATCTAGGCAGACATCCATATATACCCTCACAAGACACATATATTCACACCCACAGATTGTGCTGGTCCTTCATTCTCAAAGAGGACCATGACATCAGGGAGATGATGAAATGACTTGCAGTTGACTTTGATTCGAGTAAGGGAGGGCTGTGCAAGGTCACCAGCCTCACTTTCTCCTCCAGAGCCATCTGGGTCCAGTGGCCAGATATTCATCAGGATGACTGGAGATGGCCCAGGATGCAATGAGAGACCCTGCCCCTTTTAGGCTAAGCTCTTTTCAGGTTCTCGCTATGAATGAGGCAATGCCCATTCAGTACATAGGACTCTTTAAGAAGTGAGTCAAAGGGATGAGCCCTTTAATAAAAAAAATCAAACTGGAAGGGGAAGACCCTCAGGGTTTCAACCAAAAGAGAAACAGTTACTATTTACATTCACTCTGAGCTAGGAGGGACCTATTGTTGTCCAATCTATGATGATGATTGGACCATAGGAATGTTAAGCTTTTGGCTAGGGATGGAACACACCTAACAAAAGTCAGTAAGAAGATATTTGCGTGTAACCCTGCAAATCAAAGAAAAAGGGGCTTTAAATTCAAAAGGAAGGAGGAAGAAGAATGATCTTGTATATCCACTGAACTAGATATAATAGAGAGTGGCCACACTGTAGGAAAAAGAACAGCATTAGAGGTGTCCAGAAGTTCACAGGAAACAAAATCCAAGGAAGAAACCTGAAATAAAACTTATGTCTTTGGATGTCTATGCACAAATATACAAAGTATGGATAACAAGTAAAGAAAATGAGAGTTTCAAATACAGGCAGGCAAATTTAACTTGCCAGGGTGAGACCTATAACTGTAATACGACTCTGGAAAGATCTGCTTTATTGGAAAGAAACAGGATATGGACACATACCAAGAAGGCCAAAGACAAAAAGAAATATCATACATATATCAAAACATTCATTTTTGTAGTATCAAAAAACTGTGAGCAGCATGGGTGCCTGTTGAATGGAAAGTGGCTGAACAAGTCATGGTATATAAGAATGTAGAAGAATATTGCTGCTCTCTAAGAAATGACATGTGAATAATTCAGAAAAAATATATGAAGACTGGTATGAACTAATGCATAGTGAAGTAATAGGGAAAAGGAAAATAGGTCTATACAATACAGTAGGATAAATGAAAAGAATGATACAAGAAAACTGAATATTGGGTAACTAGAATGATCAATTTTGTCTCCAGAGAAGAGATGAGGAAATATACTTCTCTCCCATTGTCAGAGAGGTGGAGGGCTAGGGATATGGAATGTTGCATATGCTGTCAGATGAAGTTACCTTGGCTGTTGATTTTTGAAAAGCTGTTTTCATTTGCTATAAGAAATGATCAGGGAAGAAAGGATGTGTATAGATACACATACACACACACACATATATATGAAAATGACTGATATAAAA
>NW_027186372.1:32363624-32448228 GCF_028583685.1 Petaurus breviceps papuanus | reverse complement strand
GGAAAAAGAAATAAAACTGAAATAGTATTACAAACCACCTATACAGAAAGAAGAAATAGTGGGTATTTCATGAGACAGATCATAAGCCTGGCACAGAGACATGACATACTGATAAGGGACTTCAATTATTGAGAAATCTTGCTGGGGCTTACTTTCTCTTGTCCAAAAAACAGAGCTGCTTCTTGGCTTGTTTCAGTGATGACATAAAGTTAACAGAACGAGAACAAGCTATACCATGATCACCACAACAATGTGAGGGGAACTAATTCTGAAAGACCTCAGAACTTTGATCAAAGCAATAACCTATCATGACTTCAAATGAATGAAGATGAAACATACCGTCTATCCCTTGGCAGAGAGGTGAAGAACCTATAGTGGTTTGGAACAATAGATGAATTCTCAGATGTGACCAATGTGTTGATCTGTTTTGCCTGACTACATATAGTTGTTATAGAGCGCTTCTACTTTATGAGGGGGGAAGGGAAAGTGGCTTGGTGAATGGTAATGGGGAAAAACAGACAAAAAAGTTATGATATTTTATTCATTAAAATTAATTAAACTCTAAATGGTCACTAAACAAGTTTAGTTTATTGTATTGGTGTTCAATATTAAGCTTTCGATAAAACATTTAAGTAAAGAATTGCTTGACTTTTTTGAAAGAAAAAGTTATTTTTAAATATATCCTTCAAAAAATAGAGACACCAATGAAGGGGATTTATTTGCTCGATCTACTTTTCACCAATAAGAAAGAACTGGTTTTCATAGTAGGAATTATGCAAATATTGGGGGAAGCGAACATTCAATCTTGGAATTTGTGATAGTGAAGGAGAGGGAAATTGGGTATAGCCTGATATGAAGCCTAGATTTTGTGAAAGCAGATTTCAAAGAGTTATAGTATAGAGAGATAAAATCCAATGGATTAAAATTCTATGAAGGAAGTCATTCTGGGAGGATTTTGAAGCTCCTTAGAATAAAAATTTTGAAGAAACAAAGTCAAAATTCTGATGAGGAGAAAAAGGAAAAATTGTTTAAAGAGTCTGATATGGATGAATAAAGAACTTATTGACCAATTTGGATTTTAAAGACATGTATAGAAGATAGAAGTAAGCAGAGGTAACAGAGAATGAATACAAATAACATGGCACAGTACCATGCGAATATTCTTAGGAACACTAAAGCTAAGTATGAACTAAAATTAGTGAGGAAAGGTAAGGACAAGGAAGATTTTCTTCTTAAAAATTAACATTGGTGCAAAGAAGAGAATAAAAAAGAGGTAGGACTGATGCCCTCGTAGAATGGGATAATGATAATGGATAATGGAGAAGAGGCACATCTACTCAACTTCTATTTTGTTTTTTATTTTTCCCCCCTGTGAGGAGTTGACATCCCAAATTAGTAATGAGATATTAAATAATGAACTCAAGTTACTAGGCCCAGATGGCCTACATCCCAAGGAACTGAAAGAACAGGTAGTTCTGAGCCACTGTCAGTGATCTTTTTTTTTTTTTTGGAGGGCAGTTGAGGTTAAGTGACTTGCCCAAAGTCATATGGCTAGTAATTGTGTCAAGTGTCTGAGGTTGGATTTGAACTCAAGTCCTCCTGACTCCAGGGCCAGTGCTCTATTCACTGAGCCACTTAGCTGCCCCCGCTATCAGTGATCTTTGAAAGACTGTGGCTAGTGGATTAGATAAAGGAGTATTAGAAAATGACAAATATTCTAATTTTCAAAAAAAGAGATGAGAATAGAATATGCAAATTATAGGCCAGATAACTTTCCTTTAATTTCAAGCAAAATTCTAGAATGTTTTATTAAAAGGTTAGTGAATGAATATCTAGAAAGGGAAGCAGTAATCATCATAAAGATTCTGAATGCTATCAAGACCAGGTCATGCCAGATTAACTTAATTTCCTTTTATTGTCAAAAAAAGGACTGATAGATCAGGGAAATGCTACAAATACAGTTAACCTAAATTTGATAAAAGCATTTGATAAGTTGTCTCATGCTCTGCTTGTGGACAGTGAGGAGATGTGGGCTAGAAAATAGTACCATTAGGCAAATTTGGAACTGGATGAATGGCTGCATGGTTAATGATTTGATGTCAACTTAGAAGACACTATATGGTGGAAGTTATGAGGGATCGGTGCTTTAACACATGATCATAGATTTAGAGATGGAAGGATTTCAGAGGCCATATAACTTAACCCTCTTATTTTACACATGAGAAACAAATGCCAGGAAAAGTTGAGGTCATTCATCCAAAATCAAATAGGTAATAAGTTACAGGGCTGATATTTGAATCTATGTCTTCTGACTTCAAATTCAGCACTCTTTTTTTTTTAACAATAATTTGGATAAAGGCATAGATGACAAAATTTTCAAATGACACAAAGCTAAGAACGATAGCTTACATGTTAGAAGACATCAGGATTCAAAAAGATCTCAGTAGCTTGGAAGATCAAGCCAAGTCTAATAAACTATGACAAATAGATCTTAGACTTGGATTTAAAAAGAAATCAATTTTACATCTTCAAGATGAGAGAGAAGTGTCTACACAGTGGGGTCGTTTGGAAAAGATATAGGGGTTTTAGTGACTCCAAGCCCAATATGAACCTACAGTGTGATAAGGCAGCAAAAAAAGCTAATGTATCTTAGGCTACGTTAAAAGAAGTAGAGTATCCAGGACTAAAGAGGTTAAGCTAAAGTCAGCCCTGGTCAGACCACATCTGTAGTGTGACGTTCAGTTCTGGACATCACATTATAGAATGGATAATAAACCAGAGAACAACTAGAAGGAACTGAAAGGCTTTGAAATCATGACATAGGAAGACTGCAAGAAACGAGGATGAAAAGAGAAGACATGGAGACAGGCATGATAATTATCTTTCAGCATTTTAAGTCATACAGGCAAATTTAGGTTTGAAGGAAGGAAGAGCTTCATTACAATTAGAGTGAAACAAAAGTGTAATGGGCTCCTTAGAGGAGATCTTCAAACAAAGGACCACAGTATGGTAGAAGGGAGAAGGGATTCTTATTCAGGCTTGGGTTGGACTAGTTGACCTTTGTGGTATCTTCCAATTCTAGATTCTCTCTCTCTCTCTCTCTCTCTCTCTCTCTCTCTCTCTCTCTCTGTCTCTCTCCTTTCTCTCTTTTTCTCTCTCCCTCTCTGTCTTTCTCTCTCTTCCTCTCTGTCTCCCTCTGTATCTTTCTGTGTTTATCCATTTGTTTCTCTGCTCTCTGTTTTTATGTCTCTTTGTTGGTCTCTCTATCTCTGTCTCTCTCTCCTGTCTGTCTGTCTCTGTATCTCTCTGTCCCTCTGTCTCTCCCTGTCTCTGTCTGTCTGTCTGTCTCTGTCTCCCCACAGTCCAGCCTTACATACAGGCATAGTGTACTTCCATCCAGGAGGAATAATTTAGGACTGTGAAGGTCAAGACGATAAAACAATTTCCCCTGTATTCACTCACTGTTGCCTGAAATCCCACAATTGGAATGTAACCCCATTGGCTGAAAGTATCAACAACTGTTACAATAGTCATAGTTTCTTTATTTACACTCAGGAGTAAGCAACTGAGAAAAATTTAGAGTGTTTCTTTTGGGAGGAGATCTGAACTAAAGTTAGCAGGTTCACATACTATTGTGTATTTGCCTCTGTGTGCCTATATGCTGTAAATTCTCTGTTATCTACCATGGATCAAGAATGGAGTCTGTCAACTGTTGAGGCTAATAAGGAACAAACACAGATGCCATTTATGAGGCAGGCACTTCCCTACTGGGGGGCAGGATGACTGATTAGGAGGTTGTTACAATAATTTAGGTAAGGGATAATGAAGGACTGAACTAGGCATGAAGCAGTGAGAGGGGAGAAAGGGTCACGAACATGAGAGATGGGGAGGTAGACTAAATAAGAGATTTGGGTTCTGGATGAAAGAGAGAGAGAGAAGTCAAAGATTCTCAACTCCTTTGATGGTAGGGTTTTAGACCATAGAATGTTAGCATTGTAAAGTACTCAGATATGGAAGGAACTTGAGAACACAAAGAGAGACAGTGTAATATAAAGGAATAAGTACTGGTCTGGATTTGATTCTCAGTTTTGCCACTTAGCACCTGTGTGACCTTATACACTTTGGGGCAGTTAGATGGTACAGAGGATAAAGCACTGAGCCTGGAGTCAGAAGACCTGAGTTCAGATCCAGCTTCAGACACTTACTTAGCTTTGTGACCTGGGCAAGTCACCTAACCCTTCAGTTTCTTTATCCGTAAAAGGAGTTTGAGAAGGAGATGGCAAAGTACTTTAGTATCTCTGTCAAGAAAATCCCCAATGGGGTCACAAAGAGTCGGATGTGATGAAAAACAACTGAAAAACTGAACAACAATAGGACCTTACACATATACTGCCCTCTGAACATTTCTATGTTTCAGCCAAACTGGTCCTTATTTGATGTTCCATCTCAATGCCCTTGTGGTGCAGGCTGACCTGATATCAACCATCATCACTCCCACCTTACAGAATCCCCAATTCCCTTCAAAGCTCAGTTCAAATGACACCTCCTACCGAGCCTTCCCTGGTCCTTCCAGCTGCTGATATCCCCTCAATTCACTTTCTGTTTCCTCCACATTTTCCAGTGCCTTTTGTCTTTACATCACAGTCATTCCCTGGCGTGCCATCCCCTCTCCAGACTGAACCCTCCCTTGTGCTGGAGGAAACCACTTCAAACAAATACAGAGGCAATGCATATGACATTCCAGCTTAGTAGCTCCCCCCATTCTGCCACTTAGGATGAGGCACGTGTTTTGTTTCCCTCTGAGATGACCTCCCATTTCTACTACAAATATCTCTGTCTTATATGTACATAGTTTACATGAGAATTCACATTACAATGTGAATTCTTTAAGGGCAGGGATCGTCTTCCTTCTCTCTTCCTTCCTTCCTTCCTTCCTTCCTTCCTTCCTTTCTTTCTTTCTTTCTTTCTTTCTTTCTTTCTTTCTTTCTTTCTTTCTTTCTTTCTTTCTTTCTTTCTTTCTTTCTTTCTTTCTTTCTTTCTTTCTTTCTCTGTCTCTCCATCTCTCTGTCTCTCCCTCCTTCCCTCCTTCCCTCCCTCCCTCCCTCCCTTCCTTCCTTCCTTCCTTCCTTCCTTCCTTCCTTCCTTCCTTCCTTTCTTTCTTGGCACAAAGTAAATGCTTAATAAATGCTTGTTGAATGACTAACTGAATAGTCTTGTCTCATTTCTTTTCTGATTCTGTGACTTTCATTAGTTTTTCCATTACTCAGAGTTAAATTTTCTTTTGGTTATTTTTTTCACTTACATGAATTTGGTTATTATGTATATTACTCTCTTGGTTCTGCTTATTTCACTAGTTCATGCAAATATTCTCACATCTTTGAATTCTTTATGTTCACCATTACTGCTGCATAATGTTATATTGTTACACTCATATCGTATGGTTTTTCAATCATTCTTTAATCTATGGGTATCAACTTTGATCCAAGTTTTTTCTACCATTAAAAAAGTACTAGTGAATTGTTTTTAACATATGTTGGACTATCTTCTACTTCTTTGGGGGTATATATATATACATATATGTAAATGGGATTCTTGAATAAGGAATATGAATAGTATTGTAATTTTTCTTTCATAATTACTGATTGAAATCCTTAATGGTTGGACAATATCATAGCTCTGCCAAGAATACTTCAGTGTGTCCTTTCTTCCTATCAACCTTCCAACACTGGGAATATTGACTATTCTCATATTTTAAAACTTTGTCAATTTGTATAGTGTGAGGTGATACCTCGGAGTTATTCTAATTTGTATTTCTCTAACTATTGTTGCTTTGGAATATGTTTTTATGTGCTAATTTTTAGTTTTTTTGAAAACAATTCCCATTGTTTAACCATTTATTTATTGAGGAATGGCTCTTTGCATTATATGTTTATTTTTATATCCCATGCATTTTGGATAGCACAACTTTATTGGTGAGATTGGATGCAAGTATTTCTCATTCTATCATTTCTCTTCTAATTCTGTCTTTTTAAATGTAATCACACAAAAGTCTTGAAATTTCTTTGTATATATATATTCGCTTTTTGGAGGGGGGAAGGCAGGGCAATTGGGATTAAGTGACTTGCCCAAGGTCACACGGCTAGCGTTAAGTGCCTTGGGCTGGATTTGAACTCAGGTCCTCCTGATTCTAGGACTTTTGAGGATTCACTGTGCTACCTAGCCATCCCTTTGTATATATTTTTTATTTACTTATATATGTACATGTTGTTTCCCCAATTAGAATGCAAGCTTTGTGAAGTCAGAGATTGTTTTGTTTTTGTGTTTGTATCCCCAGTGCCTACCACAGTGCCTGTTCCATGGCACACACCTAACAAATTTTTGTTTACCATTATTTTATCATTGACTGCTTCTCTGACCTTAGTATCCTTATCTGTAACATATAAGGTTTGAATTAGATGGTCCCTCTAGTTCTAAGTATATGATTCTATGACTTAACTATACAGCTGAGAGGGGCTCTTAGGACATAGAACATCAACCTGTAAAGGACTTTAGAGCATACAATGTTGAGTATACAATGTTTTAATATACATGCATTATTGTCTATCATAATGATTTGAAACAAAATCATTGACTATCAGAGGTATAAGGAAGCTTACAGATTGATCTAGTCCAATCCCATAATTTTACAGATGGGAATACTGAAGCATAAGTGGGAAAAGTGGCCTTTCTAAGCTCATGTAGCAAGTCAGTAGCAGAGCTGGCCCCAGAGCCTAGGCTTCCTGAGTCCTAGGAGTATGATGGGTATCATTGGGAAAAGTCACTTGGCAGGACTTGATTGCTTTTGGGGGGTATATTCCATCCAGAGAAGTCTGTTCCCCTCCAGTGATGGCTACAAAGCTTCCTACCACTCCAGGGAAAATGAAAGGAAGTTGTGTCTGGCCTATCATTGGATTGGGCTGGCTAGGTGAAAGTTCAGTTTAGGAAGTATTGTAAAGAATTTACTTTCCATCTCAAAACAATCTGGAGCTAGTAATGACTGTGCTGTCTACTGGCTCATCTCCTTTTAAGCCAAAGGTCCTAGCAATTAAAATGCATTGTAGAGATGTCAGAACATTCTTGTCTGATTTCTTTTCTGGTTCTCTGGAATGTTTGTTGTTCTTTTAGTGAGATTTCCAAAATGACACCCATTACAGTCTTAGTGGCCTCCCTGTCAAACCATTATCTTGCCTACAATGTCCAGGACTTAAGAACAAAGAATGTCAGAGTTTGAAGGGATCTTAAACGTAGCACATAGAACAATAGAGTTGGAAAGGAACCATCTAGTACACCCTCACCCATTTCATAGATGATAAAACTGAGGTTCAAAGAGCTCAAGGTTACAGATGGAGGCAGTGGTAGAACTAGAGTTAGAATCCAGACCTTCTGACACCCAGGACAGGACTCTGCCTATGATACTATATTAGAATTATTGAGAATTCACCTGTTCAGTCATTCAATCTGACTCAATGTTACCCTATGGATATTTGTCCATGTGGTTTTCTTTTCCTTTCCTTTTCTTTTTTTCCTTTTCAGAGGGGAGAGGGCAGGGCAATTGGGGTTAAGTGACTTGCCCAAGGTCACACAGATAGTGAGTGTGTCAAGTGTCTGAGGCCACATTTGAACTCAGGTCCTCCTGACCCCAGGGCTGGTGCTCTATTCACTGCGTCACCTAGCCGCACCCTATGGGATTTTCTTGACAAAGATACTGGAGTGGTTTGCTTTTACCTTCTTTAATGTGCCCCCATTTTACAAATAAGGAACTGAGGCAAATAGGGGTTAAGTGACTTGCCCAGGATCACATAGCTAGCAAGTGTCTGAGGTTGAATTTGAACTCAGATCTTCCTGACTCCAGGAACTTATGCTCTATCCACTGTGCCATCTAGCTACCCTGAGAATTGACTTATGATTTGGTATCTTGGCAGTGCTAGAAACAAAAGAGAAAAGGCAGGGGGATAGTGTGTGATTTATGTGAGAAATAAGGCAGGGAATGACTTAGGTCTTCTTCCGGCTAGAGGAAAGTTTATCCCTACACCCAATTCCTTGAGACAATTGGCAACAAGGTTTCATGTTATTCTGCCTTGTTCCCTAATTACCTCCCTAATTCATCCCGACTGACCTGAAGGGAATCTGCATTTTTGACTGTTTTTGATGTATCAGAGGAGGAGTATTTTGGGTTTTAGATATTCTGACTTGTGGTTTGGTCTCTCTCTCCCCAGTTGCCCTCAACCTTATCTAGAAATTCTAGTGTGTTCTTTTATACTTCATCCCAGGAATATTCAAGGTTGGTCCAGTTCCCCTCCTTTCCCTCCTCTTTTTCTCTCCCTGTTTTATCTCTCTCTTTGTTTCTTCCTCCCTCCCTCTCTTCCTTCCTCCTTCCTTCTTTCTTTCTATTCCTCTCATCTTTTTCCCTCTTCTTCATTTCTTCTCCCTCCTTCCTCTTCCTCTTTTCCTTTCTTCCTCCTTCTTCCTCTTTCTCTGTCTTTCTATCTCTGTCTCTCATACCCCAATCCTCACTTCCACACTCATAAGTAAACACATATGCTTTCACCCTTTCACATTTACATGTATACCATCCCCACCCCACTTGCAAGATAATACATGAATATACAACCTTATTGTGTGCACCCACACAACCTGGTCATTACAGCTCATATACATACATTGCACGTATCTGCACAAAGACAAAAACAACTGTAGATCCATCTGGTCAGAAGGAACCAGAATTTCTCTAGACCTACAGATCTATAGATTGTTAGATCTGGAAAGGACTTTTAGACGTCACCTAGTCCTAATTTGGGATAAATCTGAATGCATCTTGCCTCCCCCTGTCTGTTTTGTGATTCTTCCTCCCTTTCCCCTCCTTGCCAACTTGCTTCCCAGGGGCTTGAGGAAAAGATTCAGGGGGAAGGAGGCCAGCTTGCTGTAAAAAACGGTAGCAGACTCAATTGGAAGTGGGGGATCGATACAAGCTATAAATCTGCATTTGGAATAAGCCAGAGCTTGGCACTAAGTCTGGGAAGAAACAATTTCAATTAGATGGCAAGTGGCAAAAACCTTTCCTCTTCCACCTCCTCTACCCTAGTCAGTAAAACGGCCCTCTGGATGGGAGATAGGTAAGGAAAGGGTATGAGGGAAAGACAGAGATAGAGACAGAGACATAGGGAGAGAGAGAGAGACAAAGGGAAAGAGAGAAGAGACACAGAGAAAGATAGACAGAGACAAAGAGACAAAGGGACAGAGAGAGGAGACAGAGAGAGAAAGAGAGAGACAAAGGAAAAGGAGAGAGATGAGAAAGAGAGAGAGAAGAAGAAGAAAAAGAAGGAGGAGGAAGGGAGCATCTTCAGCTTTGCCTTGGTTTCCACCATTTGCACTGTACTCAGGCAAACTTAGTATGAGATTAACATAATGCTTGTAACAGTGATAAGGTTAGGTCAATGCTGTCCCTAAATAGGGGAATTTGCTGGGGAAGGAGGACTAGGTGGAGATAGGCAGATAGAGGTTAGTTTTTTATAGAACCTACAAGTGCTACAAGACCATTGGGTATCATGATGTAATGGAAAAAAGAGATGGATTTAGAATGAGTTGACCTGGATTCAAATCCTAGATTTGATACTTGCTAGCTGTGTGGCCATGGATAAATCACAAAACCTCTCAGCCTCAGTTTCCTCATCTTCAAAAGAGGAATAAAATTTTTTTGGGTGGAGTACAGGCCAGAACTCTGTTGAACTCCAACCCCAACATACCCCTACAAACAACTTTAAAATAACACATCAAATGAAATTTTGGAATGTCAGAGCCAACAAAAGATCAGAGGGAGAATTTTTCTAGCCTAAGACAACTTAGGAAGTCTGTAGGAGAAGTCTATAACACCTGGGTAGGCATAGACCCAGAGTACGGCAGGAGCTCCAGCTTTGGATCTTGGAGGTGACTGTGACAGTGGCACCAGCAGCTTTGGGAACTTAGCAGAGATGGTAAGGGGGTCAGACAACTGATCAGAAAGAGATTATAGGGGACCCTTTGCTAGTACTGGGTGCAGCTGGAGCTGATTGACAACTCTATTGCCCATAAATAGTTCTAGGTCACAGTTCCAGGATGGAGAGGAGTGCTTGTGATTGGCCACAAGGTAGGAGAGGCCCTGGTTACAGTTCTATGGCTAAGAGTAATACTAGTACTTGTAGCTGCAGGAGAACAGGGACCCTTCCTGGGTAAAGAAGAACAGACCAGGAGATTAGTAACCATACCTCTCCCTATATCACATCACCCTGGCAACATTGAAGACTTGCAGACCCCCAGATGATTAAAAACATGAACACAAAAAACCCCTGAATCTTGGCACAGTGCCTCTCCCACCCCCAGGTGAGCAGAGCCCAACTTTAACATAGAGCTTAAAGTGAAGAAATAGGGCGGGAATATGAGCAAACAACAACAAAAAAGAACTTGACCATAAAAAGCTACTATGGTGGCAGGGAAGACTAAGATATAAACTTAGAAGAAGACCACAATGTGAAAACAGGTACAAAGAAAAATGCTAATTAGACCTGAGCCCAACAAGAATTCCTGGAAGAGGTAAAGAAAGAGATAAAAGTGATAGGTGAAAACTAGAACTGAGAATGATACAATAAAATTATGTAAAAGAGAATTAACAGCTTAGTAAAAGAGACACACAAAAATATCAGAGAAAATATCATTTTAAAAAACAGAATAGGTCAAATTGAAAAGGAGCTACAACAATTCACTGAAGAAAAGAACTCCTTAAACAGCAGAATTGGCCAAATGGAAAAAGGTACAAAAGCTCACAGAAGAAAATGATTCCTTAAAAATTGGAATTGAGCAAGGGGAAGCTAGTGCTTTTGTGAGACTTCAAGAAACAAAAAAAGTCAAAAGAATGAAAAAATAGAGGAAAATATATCCTAGGAACTAACCTGGAAAATAGATTAAGGAGAGATAATTTGAGAATCATTGGACTACTTAAAAACCATAATTGAAAAAAGAACATAGACATCATATTTTGAGAAAGTATAAGGGAAAATGATTCCAATATCTTAGTCCCAAATGCCATACTATAAATTGAAAGAATCCACCTCCTGAAAGAAATCCCAAAATGAAAACTCTCAGGAATATTATAGCCAAATTCCAGAGCTCCCAGGTCAAGGAGAAAATATTGCAAGCAAACAGAATGCAACAATTCAACTGTAATGGAGTCACAGACAGGATTACACAAGACTTAACAGCTTCCACACTAAAGAAACAGAGGAGTTGGAATATGATATTCCAGAGTGCAAAGGAGCTAGAATTACAACCAAGAATCACCTATCCTGCAAAACCAAACCTAATCCTTTAGGGAAAAATGGATTTTTAATGAAATAGAGGTCTTTCAAGTATGCCTGATGCAAAGACCAGAGCTGAATAGAAAACTTGACATTCAAACAAAAGACTTAAGAGATGCATAAAAAGGTAAACATAAAAGAAAAATCATAAAGGATTCAATGGAGTTAAACTGTTTATATTCCTATATAGGAGGATGATAGATGTAGTAACTTCTAAGAACTTTATCATTATTAGTGCAGTTAGAAGGAGTCTGCATAGACAGAGGACATGAGTATTAGTTGACTATGTTGGGGTGGTTTAGAAAACTAAGTCGAGGTGAGAGAAATACACTGGGAGAAGGAGGAAGGGAGAGGTAGAATGGATAATATTTTCTCACATAAAGGAGGTATGTGAGGAAGTGGAGGGGAAAATGGGTGGGCAATGCTTGAATCTCACTGTCATTGGAATTGGTTCAAAGAGTGAAGAATATAAACACACACACACACACACACACACACACACTCGGGTATAGAAATCTATTTTACCCAGCAGGGAGATAGGAAGGGAAAGGGATAACAGATATGGGAGGAGAGGATAAGAAGGAGGGCAAATTGGGGAAGGCAGTGGTTGGAAGCAAGACAGAATTTTGAGGAGGGACTTGGTGTGTGTGTGTGTGTGTGTGTATGAGAGAGAGACAGAGAGAGACAGAGAGAGAGAGACAGAGAGAGAGAGAGAGACAGAGAGAGAGAGAGAGAGAGAGAGAGAGAGAGAGAGAGAGAGAGAGAGGAAAAATGGCATGGAGGGAACAGTTAGTGATCATAACTGTGAATGTGAATGGGGTGAACTAGCCTATAGAATGAAAGCAGATACCAGAATCTAACAATATATTATGTACAAGGGATATACTTGGGATAGAAAGACACACACACAAGGTTGAAATGAAGGGCTGGTACAGAGCCTAATATGCTTCAGCTGAAGTGAAGAGGGCAGGGGTGGCAATCATGCTCTCAGAAAAAGCAAAAGCAAAATTAGACTTAACTGAAAGAGATAATCTAGCAAACTATTTTTTGCTAAAAGGTATTATAGACAATGAAGTAATATAAAAAATACAGCAAGTTTCTCTGGTAAAGGCCTCATTTCTCAAATATATAGGGAATGGAGTCAGATTTATAGAAATAAGAGCCATTCCCCAATTGATAAATATTCAAAAGATATGAAAAGGAATTTTCAGAAGAAGAAATCCGCTATCTATAGTCAGAAGAAAAATGCTCTAAATCACTTTTGATTAGAGAAAGGTAAAATAAAATGCCTATCAGGAAAGACAAATGCTGGAGGGGATGAGGGAAAATAGGTGCACTAATGAACTGTTGGTGGAGTAATGAACTGGTCCAACCATTCTGGAGAATAATTTGAAACTATGCCCAAAGGGCTATAAAAGTGTGCATACTCTTCGAACTAGCAATACCACTACTAGGTCTGTGCCCCAAAGAGATCAAAGGAAAAAAGAAAAGGGCCAATATAGGGGCTCTTTTTGTGGTGGCAAAAAATTGGACATTGAGGGGATACTTATCGATTGGGGAATGACTGAACAAGTTATAACATATGATTGTGATAGAGTAATACTGTGCTATAAGAAATGATGAGGAGGGTAGTTTCAGGAAAAGAAAATGTCAAGACTTATATGAAATGATGCAAAGTGAAGTGAGAAGAACCAGGAGATCATTGTGAACAGTAACAGCAATGTTGTAATTGTGATCAACTGTGAAAGAATTGGCAAGTATGATTAATAAAATGATCCACGATAATTCCAAAAGACTCATGATGAAAAAATGCTATCCACCTCCGAAGAGAGTGAACTCAGAGTGCAAATTGAAGTATAGTTTTCTTGCTTTATTTATTTATCTCTTAGATTTTTTTTGCAGTATGGCTAATATGAAAATATATTTTGCATGATTTCACATATATAATTGATATGCTATTGTTTCCCTTCTCAGTGGGTGGGGGAGGGGTGGGAGATTAAAGAATCTGGAGCTCAAAATTTAAAAATAAAAGGATATTAAAAATAAATAACAAAAACATAAAAAACAAAAGAGGGACAATAATACATATACTCTCTATTTCAATAGAATTTTTGGAGGATAAGTATTTTCTAAATGTCGAAGCCTTATAGATATGTGAATTCTTATTATTGCAACTTAGAAGACATTTTTTTGTGTTCTGGCTTTTTCACATTCTGCCTGTGTCACTTTAGGTAAGTTACTTTTTCTTTCCTTTTCTGGGGCTTAGGTTATTTATTCCTCTGTAAAATGAAGGTGTTGGACTGGATGATCTCTAATCTTCCTTTCAGATCTAAATTCTATGATGCTATAACTTTTGTCCTACCCTCACAGTATCCCTGGGAGTGAAAGGTAGCATCGTCGCCATTTTAAAGAGGAATGGAATGATGTGGTGGGAAAGCTGGGAAGCACACTACATGCTGTCATCAACTAAGAGCACAGTGGAGTGAAGGAATCTTTGGCAGAAGATACTCATGAGGTAGCCAAGGGATTCTCACTTCCATATCATCTCTCTCCCCGACCTTCCTCCCCAACACACTGTCTTCCTCCCATCCCCAAACTCTACAAATTCCCTTGCTTGCCCTTTCCACCAGACATCTGTTTGCCACCTCAGTCATGGGAGAAGAATGCTCAGTGAGAGGTTCCAGGCCAGATATAACCAGTCTCTGCTTAGTGAAACATCCAGTCCCCAGGCACTTGACTTTCATCTGTTTCTCTCTTATCATTATGATTTCTCCCCATTATTGATAGTCTTCATGCTTGAAAAACCTCAAATGACCAGTCACCACTACTGATTGTTGACCAGATGGAATATTTCTTTCTCCAAAGGCCCAAGCCACTGTTCTCAGGCATGTACTTTTCAAGAAAAATTTATCTGGTAAACAAGCAAATGAAAACCCAAGACTCTGTGCCTGGGAGGTAATGAGAGCCATTGACTGGCTTGACAGCTTCGTGGAGTGCATTCTGATTAGGCATTAGAGATCGCTGGGATTGCTCCTGTCCCAGGATCCTAGGGTAACTGTGTTTGAACAGGAGGTTTATTCAGAATTGCACTAAGTGTTTAAAACTCAACCATGGGGCCAAAGAGTCAGTTCAGTCCTTGAAATACCAGGCTAGGAGTTAGAATACCCTAGACCATAGAGGGTCAGAGGTAGGAGGGGTCCTAGGACATAAAATATAGATATAGGGGACCTTGCAACAGAGAACAGAGAATATCAGTACTAGAATATACTATAGAATATGGAACATAAAGCTTTAGGTCAGGAAGTGGCTTTGGAGATGATCTAACTCAACTCCCTAATTTTATAGATTGGGAAACTGAGGCTCAAATTGGGAGAAGTATCTTTCAGTGTTTAATCCAATAAATGTCCTATTATGTCATGTTGCTCTCTACCCCCTCCTCCACACATGACTTATGACTTGTAACCTAAGGAAACCAATGGAGAGACAGTCTTATCTCTGGACATCAGGGGGGCAATTTAGGTCCTGGACTTGTTTTTCAACAACCAATTGCAAATAAGGAGGATTAGAGGTGGGGGTAAGGAAAGAGGTAAATTCACATTGAGCATTTCAGAGCTTCAAGGTCTTCTGGTCCAACAGTCTCATTTTAGAGCTAAGGAAAAGGAGACCTGGAAAGTAGAACAGACTGGCCCAAGGTCACTTGTAAGAGATCACCTTAATTTGCATCAGTTTAGCACACATTTCCACTGTGTGTTCCCCTTAGTGGTGGCCCAGCCTCATGACAGATATTTTTATGCCAAAGGCAACATTAAGCCGAGTTAGCCCTACTCTTGACAACAATTTACATTAGTTCTATTCCTTTAGTCTCATAGGATATTTTTTTCTTCGGATAAGCAGAATAATTGATCAAATTTTGCTGCCTATTTTAATGCCGACATTTGGTGGCAAATGCCTCTTCATACAAGCTATTCTGTGGTCAATCAGCATACACAGTTAGGAGGGAAAGGGGATATACAAATCTCTATGTATCCAAATGGGATTTGTTGGAGAGGTGTTCTGAATAGTCAACTAAGGACTCAAGAGGGCCGGGGATTGTGATGCTACAAATTTCTGAGTTTGCATCCAATACAATTCTTTGGGGCTTCCCAGCTTTCCCCCTTTGTACAGGAAAGGTCCCATCTCTAATGTAAGTCAGTCAGTTTTCCTCTGTTCCTAGGGGTTCTAGCAATGAAAATTGGTGGGGAAGTAGGGTGTCATCTCATATCTATGCTTTAGAATCTTGGAGCATTATAATTCAACTCTTGTTGACATGACTTGATAGGTTTAAAGCAAGAGAAAGGGAAGGGGAAGATTGTGACTCATCCTAATGGCTGACTTTGGACTTGTTCTCATAAAGATAGAAGTCTCTTTTTCATGACCTTGGTTGGACTTTGGAGATTATCTCAGAGTAAAAATGCTCACTCCTTTGTAAGCTGATTATCAGTTTATTCATATAACAAAGGTGTCAAAGTTTGTTAATTTATACATGGTTTGAGTTTCTGATTTAACTCCTAGCTTGCCTAAGGTAGTTTTTAGATGCTTAAGCATGCTATGAGCATGGTAAGCAGGCTAACATGCACTCAGACCCTTTATTTTCAGTATTTCTTCCAATGGACTGCCTTGAATGTGTGAGATGATTCAGCAGACCAAGGGATTTAGAATAGGCCCTGCCACACAAGCCCAAGTGAATGTTCTTAAGGCTAATCTTCATCGAGGTATGAATGACTTGGACACATTCATGCCTACACTAATCTCAAACACTCTTCAACCTCTGGGTCTGCTTGTGCCTCTGCCTTTCCTGGGTGCTTTTCCCCCCCATGTGCAGACTTTCAGGAGGTGAGAGCCATGACATTCAAATACTCAGGGTTTGTCACCACTGTCCTGAAATTGAACCATGGGAGGGTACTGGGGACTAGCATTCACTCAGTTCTAGCACCAGCAGAATATAGCAGCTTCTACTGGTTCTAATACTCACTCTATCCAATTTCCTTTAGGCTCCCTGGCCTGGACTTGCCCATAAATTGTTGGGGATTCATGCCCAATCCACAGGCAAACAAATTAATGGAAGAATCTCCACAAATACACATACCATTTTGCATTTTCTCAGTCTCTCTATAGTCATGTCATTAATCATTCTTTTTCTTTAGCTCACATCACTAATCACCCCAAATCCAACACTGATGCTACACACATATTTTATCCTCCACAGTTCTCAATGTCCTATATTCCAGATACCTAAGGGATGGCTTCTAACTATGCCTACTACAATGGTTACTTGTATCAGGAGAATGATCTCACCCTTCTTTATAGCTCTAGGGAGTTTCACAATCACACATAATCCTCTTCATCTTGGGGCTACAGTCATTCCCCATTCAAATGCCTTATTTTGACTTTCTCCTTCTCTGTCAATTCTCTCTCTCTTTTAAAAGCAATTTACTCATTTTTATTTTATTTTTGTCTTTTGCTTTTTTTTTGGAGGGGGGAAGGTAGAGCAATTGGGGTTAAGTGACTTGCCCAAGGTCACATGGCTAGTTTTTGTGTTAAGTGTCTGAGGTTACATTTGAACTCAGATCCTCCTGACTCCAGGGCTGGTGCTCTGTTCACTGCCCCACCTAGCGGCCCTTCTGTCAATTCTCTTTAGGCATCATGGGATTGTATACTCCCCTGCCACCTCCCAGAACACTGAATCCCATCATATTCTTTTAGAGTTTTGCTTGTTTTCAGTCCTTTCTTAGAGGCAGTGATTTGGAGTAGAGTCCTATACCTAGCATCAGGAAAATCTGGTTTAAAATGCTTCCTCAGATATTTACAAGCTGTGTGATCCCAGACAAATCACTTTACTTCTTTGACTACTGCCCTGTTTCCTCATCTATAAAACAGGGATGATAATACCTCCAGTACCCAGCTCACTGGAGTACTGTGCAGCTCAAATGAGACAATGTATGAAAATGACAGAATCTAAGAGCCAGAAAAGAACCCAGAGTTTGTCTGCAAATTTTAAAGTGCTATAAAAGTGTTCGTTTGAAAAAATGATGATTTGGGCTTTTCTGAATTCTCTTTCTGTTTCTTCTGAGCTACCACCTCCATGATCTTTTGGGTTGTAGCCTTTTTTTCCTCACCAGATATAGACTTTCCAGATTTTTTCTTGTTCAGTTCCATTTGCAGCAACTATTTTCAGCCCAGGACTGCTTACTCCATATTATTCTACAATTATTTTTTAAAAAATTAATTTTTTCTACTGTTCTTTAGCTGTTTTTTTTCCTCTAGGAAGTTGAGAACTGCCAGTAATCACCCCCAACTTACCTAGGTGATTCTTCTCAGCCCAGGTGTATATAGAATCACCTGATATTCCAGATTACCATCTTCCTGATGTCTCCCTTGGTGCCCACTGGTTGCTGAATCATTCTTTTTTTACCCCTCATCGCAGAACCTCAGCCTGGACACTGAAAGTCTCTTTCCTCTGATGATTCTGTATTTGAGTTCCTTATGTTATAGGAAGAATCTTTGTTTTACCTCTTGGAAGCTGGTCTAGAGCAATATAAAATGTCCCAGGTCCCTCATTAAGGTAGGAATGAACTGTCTTCACCAACAAGCTAACCAATTCTCAGGGATAGACATTTTACTATCACCCTCTTCACCACTTCCCCTACCCCTCCTTTGCCCTAGTGGCCATTTCCACTACTGTCATTTCCTATCCAAAGGAAATCGTGAGCACCCTTCAATTTAAGCATACAGCAACTGCCCTTTCCAATTCTGTCAGTGATATGGAGCGGTCAGATGATTCCAAGAATCATGCTCAGTCGTTATAATAGCAAAGGGGATGTTGTCTCTCCCCCTCTAAAAGGGTTATTCTCTTCCAGTCCTCTTCTCTGATGGGAGTTTGGATTCACCAGTTATGACCAGAAGAAGTACTTGGGAGTGCCAGTGAAGATGACTCATAGCATCACAGAATCTCAGAGCTCGCAAAGACCTCAGAGGTTATCTACTTCAACCCCTACCTGAGTGAGAATCCTCTCTGTAACAGATCCTATAAGTGTTTGAGCTTCCTTTTAAATATTCTAGGGATGGTAAACTCATTATTTCCCCAAACGACTCATTTGAGTTTTGGGCAACCCTAAGTTTTAGGAAGTTAGAGTAATAAACGGAGTCAAATTTTGCCTCTCTTTAACTTCCCTACTTTGTTCTAGTTGCCACTTGGTGCTTACCAGAACAAGTCTAATTTCTTTCCCATGGATAACCCTTTCAGACTTCACCTCAGTGATAATCCCCTCTCCCAAATCTTCTCCTCTCTAGACTAAGCTTCTTCAGATCCTTGCATGGTTAGTGAAGCTGCCCTGGTCCACCACCCATCCTGGCCATTTTTCTGTGGTTGTATTTTAACTTGTCAATTCCTTTCCTAAAATGTATTGTGCAGAACTGAAGGCAGTTTTCTAGTAGAGTTTGACTGTGCTGTGGGACAACACGATTATCAACCTCCTTGCTCCAGACACTATGCTTCTTTAAATGCAGTAATAGTTCTTGAGCAGTCTGTTAGGACTGTCCTGATAGGCAGTAGCTGGGGACATCCTTAGAAAACTAAGGGATGATGTCTGTTTCCTCATCTGAAATTTTTTTTTCTCAATGGTGCAGGAAGGTTTGGGACCAGATTGATTGACTTAGTGGTTGTTAAAATGAATATGAAGCCTTATGCTTGATATATGTAGCCTTAATTTGCTCCTATTGTGTTCCATGGCTTCAGGCTAAGTCCTAACCACAATCATACACTGAACCCTAGCCTGAATCCTGATCCATACAACAGGCTGAACCCTGGCTAAGGCCATAGATGAATTCTAATCTTGGGCATGGTTTGTCCTCCAGCTTCAGTTAGCTCTCCCACAGATGCATATTATTGGACTCAGATGAAAGAGTGAGGATATTCAGTGCTAATGATTAGTGCTGCACATTGGTTTATGGATCAGTGAGCTTCTCATCACTTGGGTGGGGTTCTTCAGGTAGTGATTGGATAACCACTTGTCAGGAATGCTGTAGAAGAGATTCCTATTGAAGAATGGATATGGATAACTTTGGAGGGCCCCCTAACCCTATGATTCTATGATCTTCTTTGCCAGAAACACAACTTTAAATAGTGATGGCATCTGGAGAATCAATAATATAACTTCTCCTTCTGAAGAATAGTTCTTTAATGCGTATTATAAAGTATCATGAAATTTAGATCCAGAAAGGACCTTAGAGAGAATTTAGTCCAAATTCCTCATTTTACAGATGGAAAAATGGGCCAAGAGAGATTAAATGAAGGTCATACAGGAAACAAAGCTGGGATTTGAGTCCAAATCTTCTGATTATAAATCTTGTTCACTTTTCTTTACACACTGATGACTTTCTTTTTATGAATATCATCAGTGACAAGTGAGAGATTAAAAGGATCTGCCATATCCTATATGCTATATATTGGTCCAAAAATATTGAATGTTTCCCCCCACCCCAAATCTGGCTTTTATAAAACCTGTATATGAAACATAATTGGTGTTTTTATTAGTGTATCCATCCATCTATTCATCCATCTATTCATCCATCCATCCATCCATCCATCCATCCATCCATCCATCCATCCATCCATCCATCTACCCTCTTTCTTCTCTGATCTGATTTCCAAAGACTGGCCTATATTTAGGGACAGACTATATTCCTAACCAACCCTCTTCACCCTCTCCCTGCTTCTTCTCCGAAAAAAATCCAACAGTCTGCAGGAGTTATTACAATTGCATCTGGGGGGCTGGGGGAGAAATAAAAGAGGAGGGAGAGAAAGAGTTGAGGAAATTAAAAATGCAGACCTGGTTAGACAGAGTTGATATACAATTTGCTACTTGCCTTTACACACTTGTTCCAGAAAATGCCAGCAGGAGAGGGATAATGGCCCAATGGTCAGAGCAGCTTTGATAAATTATGGAGTAAACCTTCTAGGGAACATGAACACTGGCATTACACCTACTCATTGGTGTTATAGCAGCCACTTTAATTAAAAGAAAGAAATTAGGTGTTTATCAGATACTGCTTTTAGGGAAGGGGTGGGCATTGAAATCAGCCAATGAACAATGCCACAGTGCAGCTCTGGAGTGGCTGGCACTCATTGCACTGATTGGGGTTCATGTACAGTCACGGCTATGAAATCTGAGGAAAGGAAGAGGGAGAGAGAGGAGTCCTGAGATCAGAGAGCATCATTTAGATGGTACAGATATCTAAAAGTCCAAGGAGCATATACAGTAGTAACGATTTAATTTGCATAGAAATGCAATAATAATATTAATAGGTATGAATTCTGCACACCCTTTCCTCTCCCCAAATCAGCCAATCACATACACGCACCCCTTCTACATTCCCCTAGGGCAGCACTTTACAGTTTGTTTCTTTGTGTCTTCAAAAAAATTGAAAAAAAAAAGAATAAGTAAAGGAAATAATTGAAAACGAGAATAGTGTAGTCGAAGAACCAATGGACTTGAGCAGGGAGCTTATTTTTCTTTAGCACTATATAGTTCACAAAGGGCTCTCTTCATAAGAATGCTGTGAAGCAAGGAGGAAGGGGGGACAAGTATTATCACTCTCAATACGGCCTAGGAAACTGAGGCTTGGAGAGGAGGGCTGGCTTGTCCAAGGTTACATAGTCAGTAAGTGAGAGGGTAGGGACTTAAACCCAGTATTCTGACTTGACATCTGATGCTCTTTCCGTTCAGTCAGGCTGCCAGATATCTGATAAGCTGCACTTGGAAGTTCAGCTTCCTCATCTGAACAAAGGGGGCAATAATTCCTACTCTGCCTATCTGCCGATCTGCCATCTGATGAAGTTCTGTTGTACGGATTAAATGAGATAACAGGGACAATGCTTTGTAACTGTATGGGGCTATATCAATATTTGCTATTATTAATATGGTGGTATAATCATTATTATTGGAGGAATTGTGTGCAAAATAGGATTTTGCAAGTCAATCAGGAGGTTTTTTAGCAGTGGGGCCTCCTTTCTTTGGTCAGTAAGGCCCAGGCAGGGTGGACAGAGTGGTGGGGGTCATGGAGAAGAATAGGGCCTGAGATGCTTAGTGACACTGCTTTTGTAAGCCAGCTGGCTTGGCTAAAGAAAGACTCCCGTGGCCAGTGTCAAACCTCAGATTAATGACTGGCAGTGACTCCCCGTTAAAACGGCAAACTCATTATCTCCTGACACTGAATAATATCTGAATTCAAAGGCTGAGAGTGGTAATCTAATTGGACTGAATTAGCCTCAGGAGAACGGGACAATATCAACTTCAGAAGACCACAATAGAAGCCTTTATGGGGAGTTTCAAAAGCTTTGGGGCCCTCGACCCCTTGAAGGGTCTTTCATCCCAGAGCCTGGCAGCACAGCTGAATAAAGGACCATCCTTTGCCATTTCCCAGCCCTCAAGCCCCCATGTTGGGATTACCATTGCACCAAGGGCAGCTTTTCTCATGGATCTGGGGGCTGCCCCAGTGGTACAGTTTCCCATTGCGTGGACTTGGGCAGAAGGTTGCTGTTAGATCCGCATGGAAGCCCTTGCTTGTGGGTGTTGGGACTCCAGCACAAACTGACGCAGTGCCACTCTCTCTGCCCTTTTCTAACTGGGACGTGGATCGTCCAGGGTGTTGTTATGTATGAAAGTTCTGAGAAAAGCCTGATGTCCCCCTTGTCTCCCAGTTGATACTTCTTGATTTCTCAGCCCCGGGTACCAGCCTGTTCCATCCGCAAAACGGTATCTTTGACCTGGATTTGAATCCTTGTCTCTGACTCTCCCTGTGTAGCCTCAGGCAAGCCACTTAACTCTTTGGGCCTTAGTTTCTTCCTCTGAGTAATGAAGTATTTGGACCATCTAAGAGGTCCTTTTGTTCTAAATCCTATGAGTCTGTGATTTTTATAGCAGATGAGAACAACAACATTGATAACAGCTCACATTTCAATAGTATATTATGGTCATTTGTTATTGTTATTTAATAAAATCTTACATTTGTATATTGATTCCTGGTTTACAAAGGGATTTACATCTATTTTCTCATTTAATACACAAAGTGTGACTTTTCACATTTTAAAAATGAGGAAAAGTCAAGGTGGAAAGACTTGTCTGAGGGCACAGAAGGCTAAACAAGGGATCCAGGACTCAGACCCATGTACTCTGATTCCAAACTCAGTGCTTTTTTCCACTGTGCCAAGATGGTGGTTTATAAAACATACCTTCCTTATAACAACTTCAGAAGCAAATTAGGGAAGAATATTATTATCCCCATTTTGCAGGTGAAGAAACTGAGACCCAGAGAGGAGATATGCTTCTTCAAGGCCACAGAACTGGTCATTGGAGCTGCTGGGCCTAGACTCCACCCTTCCCCCCCAAACCTAGGTTTCCTGACTCTCAGGCCAGTGATTTTTCCATTCCTGAATGTTATGCAACCCTGAAGAATTGTTTTGAGACCCCCCAGCCCAGGAGGCAGCTCCATCCATCGTGAAAATCATCCTGGCTCCTGCCAGCTGATGAAGGAAATAAAGCTAATGACGCCCGCATCAATGTGATGGTGTTACAGGGCGCTTGCGCAAGCCACCTGATGGGGAGCTCTGCGGGCATCTCTGTTCTGAGGGAAATGATTCTTAGTGCACCTTTAATGCATCTGCATCCCCTTTTCAAACTGCCAGGGCTTTGTGAGGGCTGAGAGTATGACATTTGCTTCCTTTGATACTTCCCCTTAACCTTCCCTATGCCTAGCATGGTGTGGGCGTGCACAGCAAGGGTTCAAAATCTTGGTGAATGTTAGAAAGTGAAAGAATGTGGAATCTTTCTGAAGTGGAGTCACTAGAACCATTGGGAAAAATCAATCCTGAGCTTTCTTAGTCAGGAACCTATACTCACAGAAGTAGACCTTGTAGAAAGTCAGAGATGGAAGACCACTTGGTCCACCTCTCTTATTTTACAGAGGAGTTAACTGAGTCTCAGAGAGGAGATATGACTTGTCAAAGGACACACAGCTAGTTACTGAAAGAGCCAGGCCTTAAAGAATTTTCTTGAGTAACAAGTGTGTTTTCCACTACATCAGGACACCATCGCCACCTCTTTTTATGGACAAGGTAAAATTGATTTCCTAAAATCCTTCCTTCTCTGAACCATGACAAGAGTCACACTAACATGAGGTGATACCCCCATCTCTAACTGACACCAACCTTCAAAATTAGTGTGGATTATTTACTAGTTGAAAACGACTTGAAAACCCCAACAGACTAAGCTCTTTGCCCAGGAGGTTACCCTGGAAATATCAGATATGATGTCTTCTTTACTCCTCACTTGGCCTAAGTTGTAATTCTCCTTGCATGAGTTCATCAAGCTGGGGGTGCTATTTGTAGGTCAAACTGAACATTACAGTCAAGAAGGAACTATGAAGGAAGGTCTTCAGCAACCTGACCGATCCTAGAGAAACTCCTCAGTAGCCCTGCGGCCATGGCTCAGCAGGGCCAAAATGTATTAGGCAGGGCTAAAGGAAGACTGCAGCTTCACTGAGGAAAAGGAACAATGTGGTCACTAGCCAGTGGGAAGGATCACAGAAAGTGAGAGAGAATTTTCCTTCTATGGCTTAGAGCTATTGAACCACAGAAAATCTGAATTGGAAAGGATATCAGAACACAGAACATAAAATAGCAGTGTGCAGGTGGCCTTAAACCAAAAACTGTCAGAGGTAGAAGGGATTTTAGAACATAGAATGTCAGGCCTGGAAGGGACCTTAGAACATAGATCATAGAATGTCAGAGCCAGAAGGGGTCTTAGAGATGATCCACTGTCTTAGTCCAATCCTGTCGTTTTGTAGATAGGGAAACTGCGGCTCAGAGAGTTTAAATGAATTCCCCAAGGTCAATGTAGTGAGTTGGCAGAGACAGGATTAGAACCTAGTTCTTTTGAGTCACATATCCCTTACTTTGTCCTGTCATTTGCCACACAGCAAATATTCCTTTTTGTTACACTCCTTTCCTAGGACTGTGTGTGTGTTGATTTATTGCAATGTCTAATACATGAAAGCTTATAAAGTAGTAGATATGGGGTTCAGAACACTTTCACCCAGAGATTTCCTCACAAGGTAAGCAGTTGACATCATTTAATGTCTTCCTAAGGACTTATGTAGTTTATCTGTACCCAACATAGTGCAAATAAGCAAGGATTGGGGTGTTGTTCATTTCTCTTCCCATGTCCCCAGTATAAAACTCCAGTTTTAAATAAAGATGATTTTATTTACCCCACTATTTGGCCTAAACATGAGACTCTATGGCCCAGTGCACAGAAGAAAGAGGGAATAATGGGACAAAGGGAACCTAATGATGTTACCTCATTGTGATCCTTCTTTTCCTTCTGTTGAAAAATGATTGACATGACTTTCCTCATTTAATTTCTATATCTTCCATGTTATACATGATAAAGAAATCATTGCTTATCTTAGGTTTTACATTCACTACCTATGTGACCTTGGGAAAAAAATCATTTAACTTCACTGAGCATCAGTTTTTTCATCTGTAAAATGTGTGTGTAGATTGGATAAATGAATCTCTTAGCTCCCTTCCAGATACAGATACTGTCATCCTATGAACATCTCACCCCTAAAATAAGGTAGGTTGTCCAGTGTATTAAATGCAGTTTTCCTTAACACTTCTCTCCACCCCCAGCTCCCACTATTCAGAAGCATGCATAAGAAGTGGTGTTTCATTCTCTAAGAGCACATGGAATCGTATCATTACTCACACACATTGTGTATCACATATCTTAAAGAATGATGGGGGAGAAGGAAGCCGAGCATAGTAAGTCTTTCTGTTACAACCAACAGAATGAGCTGGGTCCTTCCACAATCCTATCAAAACAATTAAAATGCAAATCTTTCTTTTCTGTGGCATGTCTCCCCTTTGTGAAATGCAATGTCTGAGACAGAAATATCAAACACTGCAAAGTGTTCATTAAAAAAAAAGGGAAGATGTGCTCAGTCCTATTAATTTGCTCTTTAATCTCTCTAGTTTAGTCCTACCTCCTGTAAGCCAAAAGGAGAAGCACATTTTTGCATACAAATGTTACCCACTGGCCTACCTCCTCAGCATTTTGCAGTTCTACCACATACTTTAGGGGAGGGAAGATCTGACATCATTAGTTGAGAGGACAAACTGAATGCTCTTTTAAAGTCATAGAATCATAGCATGTCAGAGCTATAAGGAACCTTAGAGACCATCATGAGGACAATCTCCTCATTTAGCGGAGTGGGAAACTGAGGTCCAGAGAGGGAAAATGACTTGTCCAAGGTTATATACAGTGAGTTACTAATAGAGATGGAACTAAAACCCCCACATTGCTTGACTCCTCATCCCAGTCCTCTTTCTACTGTGCTATGCATGTTATTCAAGGCCCGTATAGCTCCATAATTTCTATTTGTCCTTACTACCCTTTCCTGATTAATTTATAAAAGTATCATTGGAAACAGAGGTTGTAACCACAAATCATGGGAAAATTTGAAGTGTGTGTGCTGTTTCATTTTATGTTACAGTCTGAAAGGAGGAAGACAATAAGAGGGGATACCCTGGTCAGGTGTTGGCTTAGGACTGTACAATTCTAAAGGGGTGGGGGAGAGAGATAAAAACCTTTGGTCAATAAGCCTACCAATTCATTAACCAAACTGACAGATCATAAGCAGAGTCCTCTGCTATTTAATAGAACATCAGTGCTGACAATAACAAGACCCAGACACTTGTTTGTCAGTACTGGGGGAGAATAATATTCATTGTTTACTTATTAAAAACCCCAACATTGACTGTTTTTGAAACGACTCTTAATCAACTGCCAGGTTGAGGCACAAGAGGCGGGCAGCCCAAACGAGGAAGATGAATGATCCCTGCGGGTTGAGAGGGAAGAATGATTTTTTCCAATTCGAGTATATGACATTTATCATCACCCTCTCTGAGCATGGGATGATTCACCCACTTACAACAGGGCTATCCGTTTCAAGGTTTCCCAGGCAAAGGGTTTGTCACTTTTATACCACTCCTAGTCTGAGAGATGCAAGTCTGCAGGGCACTGATTTTTAAATCCAGAAGGGGATCTAAGCAATGGGGTGGGGAAGGGGGGGGGAGGAGGATACCCCATCTCTTTGACAGAATAAATTAAAAATTAAAAAAACTCTAAAATTAATCAATTAGGAACCTTCTGGAGTGATAGAATAGATTATGGGGGGGGGGGGAGGTAAGTATAAAGTTTCAGAATGGGAATCTATTTCCTGGCTATTTTATTTAGCTCAAAAATCATGGTTCCTAGATATTTAGAACCAGAAGGGACCTTAAAATACTGAACATAGAATGTCAGAGTTGTAAATGGTCTTACAGCATAGAACATAGAGCAGGAAGGGACCCTAAAATATAGAAGAGAATGTTAGAGCTAAAGTCGAACTCAGTTCTTTCATTTTAAATAGGAGGTAACTGAGGGTCGATTTTCAAACATTTGTTCTTAAAAATAATAGAACTCATGTGTGTGATTACAAACACCAGGTGCTTTCTAAGCTGCATCGCCAATGAGACTACTCTATAAGCCCCTGTTCATTCTCCCATCCCCACCTCCGTCCTCCAAACAGAAACCAAACTAAGGAGCATATGGAACGTTCTGTGTCCAGCGAGCTCAAGTGCAACCTTCCCCCCCACCACTAGTTGTCCCTCCGCTCCCAGACCGAGGAGAGCTTGGGTTTTCGGCACTGCGGTTAGAGAGAATGCAGTCCTCATTAAACTCAGTAACTCATACCGCTCCCCCTTAAAGTCCTCAATCGTGTGTGAGCCGACATGCAGAAGGAGGCGGGTGAGCTATAGTAAAGGGGCTATATAAGACACGGCAAGCGGAAACACAGCTGCCTAAGGGACCAACAGCCCCCAGACCTTCCTCCCCACACCAATCAGACGGCATGCCCCGAATGCAGAGGTCCTCAGCCCCTAGCTGAAAAGGGAGGGGGACTTGGTCAGAGCCCGCCTCCAGTCCGCTCTCCCCACCTCCCCCTCCGCATCCCAGCACCACCGTGGCGTGGTCAGTAGAAAAAAAAAATCTCATACCTGAAGAATACAATCGTCTCCCAAAGGTACAGCCTAAGTGTATTAAAGCTGCACATTTTCCCAGGTCCGATGCTTTTGTAGTCCACGAGTTTTAGGGGCAGAAAAGATGTTTAGAATTGGCACTTACAAAACAAGGTGAATCAAGCGCTGGGACTTTTCCACTGGCGATTAAAAAAAGTACAATCCAGATGTTGGGGGTGGAACCCCCAAAGGGGGAGGAGGTGGATTTCAGGACCACGGATAGCGCCTGGATCCCAGTCTTTCCGCCCAGGGAGAGAGTATCGCCGTTTAATAAACTCTAGCTTGGCTGATCGCTCCCTGCCGCGGTCGGGTGGAGGGGCTGAGTTGGTGTATTTAGGGTGGGCTTGTTTCCTTTTATTGTTCTCCCCCTCCTCCTTTTTCTATTTAAACGGACAGATCCCTGCAAGGTGAAGAAAAAATATTTCTCCTGCGGAGATCAAAAGGCTGGCCTTGGACGGCTGGACCCGGCAAACATCGTGGATAGGGAAGGGCTTTCGGCTCTGGCGCTGGCAGGAGGGTTGGGAAACGAGGTGAGGGGCTGGGAGGTGGTTGGCGCTGGGTGCTTGCTTCAGTTAAATCCCAGGGAATGTGTCAGGCAGAGTCCGGGAAGGCTCACTCCGCTACCTCTAGGCTGGCTGCTGTCTGTCGCCTCGCGATTCCTGCTTCTCCGTTCCCCCCACCCCCCCACCCGCCAGATAAGTTATGATCGCTGCAGGGCAGGTGTCCCATCGCTTGGGGCTGGAGACGCGAGAGGGCTCGGGGCAAGTTTCAGGGGCTGGGGGTGGTCCATGGCGGTCCGGCTGGATAGGAAAGGAGAATTCTTCCAGCGGTCTCTCTCTTTTTTACTTGTCGGCACTGGCCTCCAGTCTCCCCATCTCCCCCCAGACAGGACTCCTTCAGTTCCTCGGACTTTCTCGCTGCATTAATTTACTAAACTGGGGGAGGGAGGGGAAAGAGGGGGAATAGGGGGTAAGAAGGGGGAAAACACTCCCTAGTCTCTTCAAACCCACCCACAAGCAGCGCTCATTGGCCTTCGGCTCCGAAAACCTGCTTTCCCCCTCCTACGGACCAATCGCGTGTTAGGCCCCAGGACGCATTAACTAGTGAAGTGCTGGAAGATAGTCTTACTTTTTTTGGGGGGTAAGGGGAGGAATGGATAAAGACATCTCTCTCTCTCTCTCTCTCTCTTTTTCTTTTCTTTTCCTCTAGGTCTTGGACATCTTACGATGACCTCGGAAATTTAGTTCGGCCAAGAAGGGGAGACGGGGTGTTGGGAGAGATGGAAACCAATGTCACTTGATTTGGTGGGGAGAGGTTTCAAACTGAAGTTTCGTTAAAGTGGGAAAGAGAGGCCAGGAGGACAGAAGAGATTTAGCTTCGAATCTCGCCGGCGCTGACTTTCAGTTCCCGTGACTGTTGCGGCTGGAGGAAGAAAAAGTGAGACTGGCCGTAGGGACGACCCTCTCCTCACTTGTTAAACAAGTCTTCGGGTTCTGGGCTCTCACGTCTCCTTCGCCTCTCCCTTGACCCTTTCTCTTCAGGGCTTCCTTCTCTTCTTCTCTTCCTCCCTTCCCGATCACCTGAACAAGTTTAGTTAGTTTTGGAGTGGATAGGCGTTAAAAACCTTTTCTTCTATTTTTAACTCTCCTCTTATTAAAAACAAAAAACAAAACAAAACAAAAAAAAGCAACCCAACAACACTTCCCTTCCCCTTTTTTCCTTTTCTCTCTCCTCTATTTTTCTCCTCATATCTCCCCTCACCCATCTTTCTCCTCTCAGGCCCTCCTCTCTTTTCTTCCACCCATCTCTCTTCTAATCTTAGTAGAAGGAGGTTCGAGGAACAGTAAGATTAGGTGACTTTTTATTTTTTGGGACTAGGGGTCCTTGAATGAATTGCTCCCCACACCTCCCTACCTCCTCCACCCTTCAGGTCTGGCGTTCCCCAAGTATAGAAATCCTGAGATCATTCTTGCTGTGCGTCTTCTAAAGGTTCTCTTTTTCTTAGTCCTTAGAGCGTGGCTGGGGACAAAAAATTAATCAGATTTTCCCTGGAGCTACTGGGCTGCAGTCGGACCCACAGCGAATTAACAAATAGCCAGGATATTTTCAAGCCGGGTTGAACTCGCGGGACCTCGCCCCTATACTCAGACCCTGGGATACTGAGGTGGGAAGGCTTTCGTTCCTATCTACACTCCCCTGAGATAGGGTAGGCCCTCTTTCCTATGCATTCCTCAGGTTAAGGAGAGCCAACTCCCTTAGTCTCTACTCAGATGAGGTTCAGACAGCACCCCCACCATTCTCCCCAAATAGGGACAATCTTCTCTCTTCCTCCAAGACATCTCAAAGACTTTTGAACACTTTCAAGAGATTCAAGTGCACCAGAGAGAAATGTGGGTCCTACACTCTCAATTAGGAGATGGGGTGAAGGAGAAGGATTTGGAACTTTTGGCTCAGGGAGCATCAACTTCCCCTCCCCTCCCCCTCTTTTCTCTTTCTCTTCCCTCTTCCTTTTCCCCTCCTCTCTCCTCCTCTCTCTCCCCCCTCCTCTTGCAAAACTCCTCCTCTTTCTCTCCTACCATCAACATACTAGCTACCTGGAGTTTTCACCTCTTCCTCAGGCCCAGACCTGGAACGCTAGGATTCCTATTGAGGTACTAGGAGATTATTAAAAAAAAAAAAGAAAAGAAACCACAGCTGGGGGGGGGGGGGAAGGAAGCAGTGGAGAATCCAGGAAAAAAGGTAGTATGTGTATCTTGCAAATAGTCATGTTTGGCTATGTTTCTGTGCTGCTGTATTCATGCATGTGTATGAATGAACCTGTGTTTGTATATGTGTATTTATTTCTATGTATCTATTCTCTCTCTCTCTCTTTCCCTCCGTGTGTGTGTATTTGTATTGTAGTGTATGTTCAGATGTACTGTGGATGTGTTTGGAATCTATGTGCATTTATGAGTGTAAATATTATTTATATTTGTGTATATTATGTATATTTAAGAGTACATGTATATGTATATTTCTAAAGATTTCTGATGGTTCATCATGTAGCTTGAAGGAAACTCTGGGTTTTCATAGTCTATGTCAGTGTATGCATGCTCTGAGAAGTCCCACTAAACCAGAAAGATTTCAAGTTTAGGCCTGGTGGTAGATTGGAAGTCTCTCACTGGAGTGCTAACCTTATTCACTTTGAAGAGGCTTATTACCATTGGGGAGAAGGGGACTGGTGAAAGGTGTCCAACAGGTGATGATTTTTTTCATTTCTTGCAATCCGTAAAGATAGTTTATTAGACTTAGAGTGTCAGGTGGACAGAGTGCCAAAAAGGATGAAATATTAAATCTTTTAAGTATTGAAATAAGATTTATACATGTATAAAGAGCACTGGACTGGGAGACAAGAGTACCCATTGTTGGCACCTAATTTGTGACATTTTTGTGACATTGGGCAACTTAACTAGACTCAATAAGCTAGATACCTACTCAGTCCAAGGCACTGTGATAGTCTTTGAGCTACAAAGACCCTAAAAAAGCTTATATTGTTTCGGGAAAAATGATATGTGCACATATAACTAAATAAGATATAAGTTGAGGAGAGAGAAAGTACTAACAACTGTGTGGATCAGAAAAGGGTTATGTAGGAGGTAGCACCCAAGGTGATCAGTGAAAGACCATACAGATTCTAAGAAGTATTTGTGAGAAAAGAATGGATTCTAGGCATGAGATTCTTCAAAGGCTTACACATAAAAGATGAAATGCCAAGTTCAAAGAACAGCTAGTAGGCCAGTCCCTGCTTCTAACCTTTCCCCCTCTCAATTTCATCCTCTACATAGTTACCAAATTAATATTCCTAAAACACAGGTCTGACTATGCCTTTCCCTTTCTCAAAAATCTTGAGTGGTTTCCTATCATCTCTAGGGTAAAATATATCCTCAACCTGGAATTTAAAACTTTCAATAATCTCTATTTAGCTTACTTTTCCAGGTTTATTTCATACTACTCCCCTTTATACATTTTCTATCTTAACAAAACTGAACTACTAGCTGCTCCTTGAACTTGACATTTCATTTATCATATCTGAACCTTTGCATGGGCTGAACTCCATGCCTAGGATGCTGTCCTTTCTCACTGCTGGTTCATAGAATTCTTATTTCTCTTCAAGGCTCAATTGAGATTCCATTTTGTAAGCAAAGCCTTTCCTGATTCTCCCAATTGTTGTAGTCTCCTTCTAGAAGAAAGTGAGGGCAATTAGTTGGCACAATGAGAAGAGTGCTGGACCTGAATCACGAAGACCTGAGTTCAGATCTAGCCTCGGACACTTCCTAACTATGTGACTCTGGGAAAATTACTTAACTCCTGTTTGCCTTAGTTTCCTCCTCTATTAAAACAAGGATAATGATAGCACCTATCTGTAAGGGTTGCTGTGAGGATGAGATAACATTTGTAAAGTGCTTAGCATAACTCTTGGCACCTAGAAAATGCTTATTCCCTTTCTCAAACGAGTTTGAATTTGTCTGTCTGTACATGCCATATCCCCCACAGTCAAAAGTAAACCCCCTGAAGGTGACATCTGTTTAATTTTTTTCATTGCATCCCTAGCATTAAGTACAATATTTTACACACAGTAGATGCTTGTTGAATCAAATTAAATTGTAACAGAAGATAGCAGCGTAGAGACAGAGAAAATAAAGTCAGTCACAGAGACACAAAGATATGGAGACTAGAGCTACAGAAACAGACATTTAAGTCAATTCAACAAACTCTTTCTAAGCACCTAGAATGTGAAAGGCACTGTATTAGCTGACAAGGATACAAAACCAAAAATGAAACAGTTCCTCCCCTCAGGGAGCTTACATTTTACAGTGGAAATATGACGTATTCAGATAAATACATTCAAGACAATTTGAGAGGGAAGGGAACACTAAGAACTGGAGAAATCAGGAAAGGTTTTGTTTAGAAGGTGGTATCTCAGCTGAACCTTGAAAAAAACGAACTAAAGATGCTACAATCTGGGAATGATGGATTGTATTCTAGCCTTCATTATAGCATAGCCATGAGAAATGAATTATTGAGCTCAGGAAATGACTGGCCAGTTTGCCAGGAATGTGGAGTATGACCATCAATGAAATAATCTGAAATATATGTAAAGATAGGTTTACTTCCATATTGTGGAGGGCTTTAAATAACAGACAGAGACATTTTAAGCTTGTTCTAGAGACAACAGGGAATTAGTGAAGGTTTCTGAGCAGTGAAGAGACATGGACTTAGTTTCTTAGGAAGCTTATTTTGACTTCTATGTAGAAGATCAATTGGAAAGGGAGAAAGTGGAGAGAGTAACCATGAGGTTACTGTAATGGACCAGACAAGAGATATTGGGGGCCTGAATTAGGGTAGTGACTGTTTCAATAGAGAGAAAAAGAATAGGTGTCAGATGTTGTGTAGATAGAACCAATAAAATCTGGCAAATTATTGGTCAGCAGGAAGGAGGGAGAAGAAAGAATCAAGGATTCGGATGTGATAAAACCGGGTGATTGGAGGATCGTGGTACTTTCAACTTAAATAGGGAAGTTCTGAGACAGAAGAGGGGCCTTTTTAAAGGGAGAGAGGAAGATAATGAGATTGGTTTTGGATATACTGAGTTTGAGACATAGAGGCAACCTCCAGGTAGAGATGTCCAACAGCTAGATAGGAATGTGGAGCCAGAGTTCAAGACAAATATTGGGGCTAAATATATAGATTTTTAGAGTTATTATCTGCAGAGAGGTAATAACTGAACCCATGAGAGCAAATAAGATCACTGAGAGTGTAGAGAGAAGATATATAGGTCCCATGACAGAGTCTTGGGGGACACCCACACTTGGGGAAGGAATTGATTATGATGTAGCAAAGGATACTGTGGTATAGATCAAATAGGTAGAAGAAGAATCAGGAGAGTGGAGGAAAATAAAATATCCATAAAGGGAGGAGGGAGTGTTTGATAGTATCAAAAACTGAGAGGTTAGGTAGAATGAAGGTTGAGAAAAGGCTATTAGATGTAGCAGTTAAGAGATATTTGCAACATTGCAAAAATGGGGTCAGAGGATAGATAAAAAGGTGTTGAGAAGTGAATGATTCATGAGAAAGAATGGGTGGTAAGTGTAGATAATTCCTTTGAGGAGTTCGTCTATGGAAGGAGATCTATAGAATGATAACTTGAAATGACTGGATCAAATGAAAATTTTTTTTTAAAAGGATGGGTAACTTGGATGGGTGTGTAGGCCTTAGAAATAGAGCCAGTATAGGAGAAGAAATTCAAAATGGAAGAGAAGGAATGAATAAAGGGACAAACTCCTGGAGGAGACAGGAGACTTGGATGAAGAGCAAAAGTAAAGGGTTCGCCTTGGGAAAAGAAGGACCTCCTGTTCCTTTAGAGATTGGGAGCAAAGAACAGAGAATGAATGTAGAAGACACTAGAGGTGGACAGAAGTGGAAAAGGAGGCTGTGTTGGGTGCTTTCAATATTTTTAGGGAAAGAGGTTCTCTATTAGGATGAAGGGGTGGTGGTATGGGCATTTGGCTTCCCAAAGTTTGAAACAGTTGCTTTGGGGGAGTGTAATAGTCAATCAAGGAAGACTAAAAGGATTTCCATGTAGCAGTGAGGTTCCAACTGAAGTGAGATAGTATCAATTTTTAGTGGACCTAATTGACATGATTATGTGACTTTCTCCAGCAATATTTAACAGAGTGAGGTAGTATAAAGAAGGTCACTGGGATAACATGAGGTTGGGGTTTGTCAGGGCATGAGAGGTGATAGGACAAGAGGGAAAGAGATTCAAGGTAAGGGAATGTTTTAGGGACAAATTGTTCACATATATGGTCGAGATGACAAAGGGTAGAGAGTATAGGAGAGTGAAGTTGGAGGAAGAGTGATGATAGACTAAGAACAGGAAGAGGTAAAGGAAGGTTATAGGAGATTATGATTAGAGAATAGAATTTCAGAGTTCTGTGTGATGGAGGTAGTTATAGGTAATGGCAGAGTGATAAGTATGATTTTTTTTGTCTAGGGCAAGTGGCCCCAGACATGTTTGGTTCAAATAGAACTACACTCAAGGAAAGGGTCATGGTCTTCAAACATTGCTTGAGCAGTCATTGAAAGAAGAGTGAATGTAGCTCCAGGTATGATCTCACTTGGGGTATGACCACTAGCATGCTACCTTGTAGTTTTCTATTTTAACTAGATATTCCAGTAAGTGTTCTGAGAGGAAGTGTGGCATAGTGCATAGAGAACCGGATTCTGTGTCAGAAAGATCTGGGTTCAAATGACACCTCAGAAACTTTGTATTTATGACCCTAGACAAGGTATTTAAGCTCTTAGTGCCGTAGGCATCGCTTTAAGACTCAAAGCTTCTGACATGCTTCCGTAGAGGGAGTTTCATCCTCCAGAACTTTCCTATTCTAGTGATATTACAGATTCAGTACTTATTTGACTGATTTTTACATTGCTGAAGTTTTTGTATTGCTAAACAAGTGTTGTCATCACCTAAATTTTGACACTTCTATGTAAGGCCCATTTGCCCAACTCTAGTTATAACTCTGGGTAATGGTGAGATCTAAGATATTCCCTCAGGTATTCCTGTAGGTGACTGAGGTAAAATAAATATTGAGGATGTTGGTGAATTGGGAGGGCAGGGAGTTTGAAGGGGACATCATCATGCATATTGAAGAAATTGTGGCAATGGTAGGAATGGAGAAGTCTGTCATTCAGGTACTGAATGCCTTGAGAAAAGAGGTAGATTATACCTGGAGGCCAGTAAAGAATAAGGATCTAGGGGTGGATAGAGTACCGGCCCTGGAGTCAGGAGAACCTGAGTTCAAATCCAGTCTCAGACACTTAACACAAAAACTAGCCATGTGACCTTGGGCAAGTCACTTAACCCCAATTGCCCTCCAAAAAGCAAAAAAGAAAAATAAGAATGTAGGTGGAATGATATAGACAGATAGAATGAACTTCAAAAAGGAGAGCTTGCTGAGTAATTATAGCAGAGGCATAGCCTAGAAGTGACTGTGAAGATCAAAGACAATGTCTACACTTCCTCTTGGACCTAGAAAGATGAGAGAAGAAGCATCAAGCATCAAGAAATCAGTCAATTAACATTTATTAAGCACCTACTATATATAGAGAGAATGGCTAGGAATGTAGGAAGCTGGCTTCCATTGAGAAAAAGAATATTGAAAGAACATGAGAGACAAAGATCTAAGAAAAAGGGGAGTTTCAAAGCTAGACCAGGGGGTTTGAAAGGATACGATGGAAAAAAAGAAAGAGGAGGATAGGAACTTTGCCTGAGAGAGGGGATCATAGTAGAACTGACTAGATTTGGCAACTTATTGATTTTGGGGATGGAGAAGGGAAGGGAAAGGGTCAAAGACCCTGAGGTTACAAATCTGACTGTAGGGGAAGAAAATGCTACTATTAATAATTATTATTTGCATCATAGTATGGCAGCTCTGAATCACAAAGGGGAGGAAGAGGTAGAAGTTTGCTAGTTATTTTATATATATTTGCTAGTTTACTGGGTCTTCATTTAATTTTTTTTCTTTATTTTATTATGGCCTTAATAAGCATAAATAAACCTGAACATTTCAACATACAAAGGAGAGTAGAAAAGAGTTATGTATATGGAATTGTGAATCTTTGTTACAGTTTTAAAAATGTATATTTAATTTAGCTCAATAGTAACAAAACTGCTTTATTTTTATGTTTCATTTTGAATATCATTTTGCTCACTTTTGTGTATTTTTTGAAATGTTTCATTGAAGCTTTTTTCTTTTTCTCTCTATCATTACTTACCAATTTCCCCCATTCCAGATAAAAGTTTTCACTCATAACAAATATAGGTAAATAAAACCAATCAGTATATTGGTTATGTCTGAAAACGTATGTCTCATTCTGTATTTCTAGTCCAGGAGTAGGGAACCTGCAGCCTTGGGGCCACATGTGGCCTTCTAGGTCCTTGAATGTGACTTTTGACTGAGTCCAAGTTTTACATAACAAATCCTTTTATTAAAGGATTTTAATTTTTATTAAAGGACCTAAGGTCCATTGTCTCTTTACCAAGAGGTGGGAGGCATGTATCAATCTTTTGAAATCATAATTGATCACTGAATTGATTAGAGTTCTTTCAAAGTCTTTCAGAGTTGTTTTCCATTACATTACTGTGATAAATTCTTCTCCTGGTTCTTCTCACTTCATTCTGTATCAGTTAACATAGATCTCCCCAGACTTTTCCAAATCTACTATATTCATCATTTCTTATGGCTTAATTCCATTCTATTCAGATGCCATAAATTGTTCAGCCATTCCCTGGTTGACAGGTTTGGTTCTTTATTTTCTTGTCTGGAAAATGAGTTGGTTTAGATGAGATGGCTTCCAAGGTCCCTTCCAGCTGAAGATTTAGTGACTTTATGACATGGGATCCTTTGCCTCATGTTCTCATCAGTTTTGGGAAAGTTATCTTACTCTATTGGGTCAGGATTGAGACAGTCTTAGAAGTTCAGAGAATGTTGGAGATTTAGTGCTAAAAATTCCTCATACCCACCTAGCATTTTATACTTTTAAAAAACATTGTTTTAAAACAATTGTTTTCATTTTGTTTTAAATTTGTTAAAAATTTTTTTTTTGCCTATCAACTTATCACATCTTTACAATAGTCCTATGAGGTAGGCAGGACTGGAGTTTTTCTTTCCATTTTGCAGATTAAAAAACTGAGGCCCAGAAAGGGAAATGACTTTTCTAAAGTTATACAGCTAATGGACTTCAGAGCCAGGATTGGAATTTAACTTTCAAGTCAGGCCCCTTTCCATTCACTATACCATGGGGCCTTTATGTAGGAGCAACAGAAAAATTTAATGAGTAAGGGAAATCAGGATCAGAGAAAAGTTGGGAAATAAGGAAGGGAAACAAAGGGAGTGTCATTAAGTGACACTATTGATCACCCACTATTCCTGAAAGAGATTTCCTGTGTATCTAGGACACTTCTTTCTCCTTGTTCTCCTTCTGCCTGTTTTAATGCTATTCAAATCCACTTTGCTGAGTCATCACCCATGTCCCATTCCCTATGCATGGATGTACTCCCAAGATTCTCTTCTCTTGATGATCTTATTAACTTCCACTGGCTCCATCATTATCCCTATGAAGTCAGTGGAATCCATGGGCTTCCAAATCCACATATATAACTCTCACCTTCTTTTGCAGACCCAGAACACTACCAACTACCCCCTGAACTTCTTCACCTCTATGTATGGTAGGTAACTTAAACTCTCCTTGTCCAAAATGGAACTCATTATATTTCCCCTGAAACGACCCCTCTACCTTAACTTCCCTATTCCAATCAAGAACATCATTATCCAACTTTGGAGTTGTTTTTGACTTCTCAATCTGTCTTCCTTACTCCCACACCCCCCATACTTCCACAACAACACTGTTTACATCTGACCTCTTCTTTTCATTCACACAATTCACTTCACAACACTCTAATTGAGACCCTTATCTCTCATGCACCTTATTGCAATAGCTTTCAAATTGTGTTCAAATCCCTTCTTCACTCTCTTCCCTCTCCAATTCATCTTTCATATAGATGCAAATTGAATCATTGCCTCTCTATTGCTTCTAAGATAAAACAAAAACCTCTCTGTTTGACCCTGAAGTCCCTTTACAAACTGGTTCCAACCTGTCTTTTCAGAGTGACTTCATAGTACTCCTCACTCATTTCACATTCCAGTCAAATTGACCTACTTGTAATTTCTAATACACAATATTCCTTTTACCACCGTGGTACCTTTTCACAAGAGGCAATTAGGTGACTCAGTGGATAGAGCACAGAGCCTGTAGTGAAGATATACCCGAGTTCAAATCCAACTTCGGACATTGGCTAGTTGTGTGACCCTGGGCAAGTCACTTTTCCTTGTTTACCTCAGTAATATCATCTGTAAAATGAACTGGAGAAGGAAATAGCAAACCACTGTAGTGTCTGCCAAGAACATCCAAAATGGGGTCAAGAATCTTTTCATAGACCATGCCAGGAGTGCTCTTGTGCCTGATTCTTGTATTTCCTAGTTCCTTTCATGACTCAGTTCAAGTACTACTTAATGCCTTTCTTGATCCGACAATGCTTAGTGCTTCTTCACTCTACCTCCCACCAGTTATTTTGTATAAATTCTACATTTATTTATTTGTGGCCATGCTGTTTGTCTCAGCTTATTGGGAGCAGGAATTGTTTTACTTTTGTTTTATATCACCAACACCTTACATAGTACCGAGGAAATAATAAAGGCTTAATAAATGCTTTTTGGATTGAAGGGAATTGAATTGAGAACCATCCAGAAATGACTATACAAGACAAGTCTATTGGGATTGGCTATCATGGCATTAAGCCCTTGTCTCGGGATGATGTTCAGAGGGGAGAACCAGACAATTCCACATTGATTTGACAGGCTTCAGTGATATTTTGTAAAGAGAAAGATAGATATGTGGAGAAGCTGTGAAGACTAGCCTAATTGTTATGAAGTACTATGATGGATGTGGACCTGTATGTGGGACAGTGGGTGGAGACATCCTGCCAAACTGGCCTGACTTTTCATGGCAGAGAACATTTATGAGCTTTTTCTTTGGGGGTGGGGAGGAGAAACAATATGCTGGGCTCATAGACAGGCAGGATAAGCTGGTAAACTGTTACCAATGGGAAGCTGGTTTAAAGAATAATAATAATATCTGACATCTACAAAGCACTTTACATATGTTATCTCATTTAAACCTCAAATAACACCATGAAGTAGGCCCTCTACATATTATTATCATCTGCATTTTACATATAAGTGAGGAAATCAGGAATCTCAGATTCATTTTGTTTTTCCATGGTAACACAGTTAGTGAATGTTAGGATTTGAATTTACGTTTTTTTGACTCCAGGTCTAGTACTCTGTCCTTTAAAAAATGTAGCCTCTAAAGAACATTGGACTGGGAATTAGATTATTTGGGTTTGAATCCTAGTTTCATCACTAACTCTGGCCCTGGGCAAGTAACAACTTCTCAGCCTCAATTTTCTTGTCTGTAAAATGGGGACAGAAACAGGTAGAATTTTTAGAGATGGAGGAGACCTTGGAGATTTTCTTGTCCAATATTCTCATCTTACAATGGAGAAAAGAAGTTTCATACAATTTGTTAGTAACAGACCCAGGTCTCCTGCTTCTTCATTCCGTACCCTTTCTGTTAAATTATACTGCTATATTCACATCATACTATGGTAAATATGCTTCATCATGCTTATAGTACCTCTCTCACAGAGTCATAGGATTTAGAACTGGAAGATCATTGGGTCCCACCTCGTCATCTTATAGAGGAAGAACATGGCCCAGAGTGGTTCTATGTCTTAGCAGCATTGCACAACAGAACCAGGATTTAAACCCACGTCTTTTCATTGCTCATCTATTGCTCTTTCTGTAGTGCCATGAGAGGGTCAAATGAGATTATGGAGATACACACATTTGTATGTATACATATATATACATATATAATATATATGCATTATATATGACTTTAGAAATATCATAACAGTAACCTGCATTTTCATAGAGATTTAAGATCATCACTGTTTCTTCATAACGGTTCTATGAGACAGGCAGTGCAAGTATTTTACAGATAAAGTAGGGCCCTCAGATATGAAGTAACTTGCCCAAGGTTAACATGGTTAGTTAATGTGGGACTAATACAGTCACATTCATAGAAAAATGACTGACTAACTGAATGAATCAAAACACTCATAAGATCAGTTAGAATTTGGTAAAGTCAACGAGAGAAGTACAAATGAAGTTCATTTGGGGTTCTGAAGAGGATGAGATCACTGTTGGCAAGGAGAAAGGATCATGAAAGGATTCATGGAAGAGGAAGCACTTGGGCTGGGTGCTCTTGCCTCACTCCATAATGGTTAGACAAGCAGAGAGGACAGACATCCACGAAAGAGGTGGATTAGGTCCTGCTATGAAACAAGGGCAGCTTAGATGGCCTTAAACAAAGGTTCATTTTGCATCCTCTGTCCCTCTTGCCCATCACTATTCTCCCTAAGCAGTCTCCTGTATAGACTCTGAACTAATTAAAAAAAAATCCTAGTCCCTAGGAATGATGACTCAGTCTGAGGGGTTAGTGGTACTTGGATATCAATTAGTAGAACCTTAAATGCAGAAAAACCTTGCTAACTCCACCTAAAGTGTCTTTATCTCTCAGGAGGCTGCCTTCTTTGAATGAGGCTTAGTCAGCTGATAATACATTTGAGCTGCTGATCCCTCAGTTGATTATTTCTTACAGGATTATTTTGTAATAAGATGGTGCAGGGAGGATTTGCCCATCTCTTCTGGGGTCAGACACTCAGAAGCATGAGTTCCCACATCATTCACTTTGTTTAGTTCTGAATCACTCATCCCCTGTTACCATGTCCTGTCTGATTAAATATTTTAAAGACAGAGGAAGCTATCTCAAAGGCTAGCAATGATGCTGATGCTTCCTGATGTAATGCTGAACAAGCCACTTCCTCATTCTAAGTCTCAGTTTCTCTATTTGTAAATGAGGGGTTGGACTAGGAGATGTCTAAGGTCCCTTCCAGCATTGATAGTTTATATTCTATACATAAATCAATCACTAAGCATTTATTAAGGCCCTACAATGTGTCAGGCACTATTCTAGGTACTGGGAAAACAAAGACAAAAATGAAACAGTACCTTCTCCCAAAGAATTTACATTTTATCTAAGGCAGGGGTTCTTGTCTCACTTTTTTTTTTTGTATCATGGATCCCATTAGCAGTCTAATGAAGCCTGTGGGCCCCTTTCTAATATTTTTAAATAATTGAAGAAAATGCTAAATTTCAGCCAGAGTTTAGTGAAAATAAAAGATGTAATTTTTTTCCCATTCAAAATCACAAACCTCTTAAAATCTATACATGGACTCATTAATACCACATTGAATTCCGTATTCTCTGAGAGGATTGGGCAAGATGGTCTCAAAGTTTTCCTAACAAAATTTCAGAGCTGGACAGGGCCTCAGAGAGTCTGTTTAGTTCAACTTCCTAGTTTTACAGAAAAGAAAAATTGAGGAGTTGCAGACAGGTGTTGAACGCATCATTTCTCAATACAACATTGACAAGTTGGAATGAATCTGGAAAAAAGGGACCAGGATAGAAAAAAAGACAGGATACCAGGCCATTAGCTTAAGGTAGTACAGACAGGATTATTACCAGGCTGGCCCTTCAGTGATTTTTTCCCTATAGAAGTGGGTGAAATCATCTACTAAATTATTGAAGAGTTTTTATTTTTCTTTAATTGACTGTACTGAAGTCTCTCAAGTGAATGTTCTATAATTCTCTCTCCTTAAGCCATCAAAGTCCTTTCACTCACCTGCCTTTCAGCAGATTGCCTTGCCTTTTTTAGGGAGAAAACTGAGGATATTTGTGAGTTCCTTTGTCTTCCTTACTCCATATTACCAAATCCCTTTATGCCTTCCACAGTCCTTTCCTCCTTTGTTTACATCTTTGAGGAAGTGTTAGCCTTTTTCAATTTTAAGACTAACCACTCCACTTGAGTATTTGATCACATTCCCTCCTGTCTCCTCTGAGAGCTTGACCCTTATATGATTTTTTTCTTCTGCTCATCTTCAGTCTTTCCCTATTTACTGATTCCTTCTCAATTGTCTATTAATATTCTTAGGTTTAGGGGTGGCTAGGTGGCACAGTGAATAAAGCACCGGTCCTGGAGTCAGGAGGACCTGAGTTCAAATCCAGCCTCAGACACTTAACACAAAAACTAGACATGTGACCTTGGGCAAGCCATTTAACCCCAATTGCCCTCCAAAAAAATACTCTTAGGTCTCCCTCATCCTTAAAAAGTTTTCACAGAATTATGTATGTATATTTTACACATATATGTCTCTCTCTCTCTATACACATATATGTATATGTATAGCTATAAATCTCAATCATTCTTTCAAGTTACTATCCTTTGAAGTTATCTCCTCATCCATTCATTCACAACTCAAATGCTAGAGTGGCCCCCACTTTTTCCCCCATCCACCGAAACTGATTTCTCCAAAGTGACCAATGATCTCTTAACTGCTAAATCCAATGATATTTCACCAGTCCTCTTATGCATCGGCCTTTCTAGCTTTTGTGACTATAAGCCAGCCCCTTCTTCTGGACTCTTTTTTCACTTGGTTGGCATGCAGTTGTTTTCTCCTGACTCTCCTCCTACCTTGCTCGCTTGCCCTTTATCCGTTTTCATTGCTGGATCAGGGGACATCTCTTGTCTTCTTTGCATGGGGGAGCAGGCCTCTCTTGGCCCTCTTTTCTTTCCTATTCCCTTCCTTGTGATTTATCATCAAGTTCTCATGGATTCCATTTCCACCTTTGTGCAGATGATCCCAGTATACACACACACACACACAATACACTATATATAAACACACATATGTATGTATGTGTATATATGTATCCATGTCTACATATATCCAGCCCTATACTTTCTCCTGAACTGCAGTCCAGATTTGCTGATCGCCTGCTGACCATTGTCACATGGATACCTCATCAGCATCTGAAACTCAACATGTCCAGAACAGAACTAATCACCTTTCCCCACTCCAAAGCTTTACCTTTTTGAGACTATCCTGACGGCACCACTATTCTTCCAGTCACCTAAGTTGGACCTTCAGAAGCACTTATGTCTCTTCCTTCTACCTTCTCTCTCATGGCCAACCAGTAGCCTAGTTCTCCTAACTTGGCTCTCTGCTTTTTCACCTCTCTAATCCATCCTTTACACAACTGCAAAAACAGTTTCATAAGGCATACATGTGAGCATATCACTTCTTTGCTCAAAACCTCTGGGATAAAATTCAAACTTTTTACTCTTGCATTTATTTACTCTTCTTACTCCTCCATCATCTCTCTCTAGCCTAATTTTCCAGGCTGATTTCATAATACTCCCTTTCCCTATGCTTGGTATACCATGACCTGCCTCTATGCATTTGTAGGAATCATATCCCACAACTGGAATATGCTTCCTTCTCAACTCCATTTTATAGAATCCTGATCTTTCTTAATTACTCAGGTCAGGTGCTACTTCTTTCATGAAGCCTTTCCTGATCACCTCAGTTGTTGATGCTCTGTCATTCCTCAAATTACGTTGTGTTTGATTATTTGTGCACATGTATTCAGCTAGTAGAATGTAAGCTTCTTGAGTGCATAGGTTTTTTTGGGCCTTTCTACCAAGACTTCCTAGCATAGTACTTATATGTTTTATACACACACACACATTTAATATATGCTTGTTGAATTAATAGTAGTGCTTGCTATTATTAATTTAAAAATTTTTTTGCTTTTTTTTTGGAGGTGGGAGGGCAGGGCAACTGGGGTTAAGTGACTTGCCCAGGGTCACATGGCCAAAAAGTGTTAAATGTCTGAGGCTGGATTTGAACTCAGGTCCTTCTGACTCCAGGGCCGGTGCTCTATTCACTGCGCCACCTAGATGCCCCTATTAATTTAATTTTTATCAAAGAGTTTTCACATCAGTTACCTAATTTGATGCTCATAATAACCCAGGGTGGTAGATAGGACATATATATGTATGTATGTATGTATGCATGTATGTATATACATATGGAAACATACACACATATGAAGAAAATGAGGCCCAGAGAGATTAAATGACTTACTTCAATACTTTGGCAGATCTCTGATATCAACAAATGGGGACTCCCTCCAGTAGTGAACATCAGAACCCATTTGTACATTCTCTTATGCAACTTTTGTCCAGTCTTCCTGTGAATTCTCTAAATGAAGTTCAACCCACATTCTTTGGGATCTTATGCTAACTCTTCTGATGTGTGGATACTAACGGAGTACTCAGGCTATTTATTTTATGATTTGTTCTAGTTATATAACCAACCCATCAATGTTTCTGGTAAGGAATTCAATTCAGCAAATATTTTTTTGGTTGCCTCTTTCTTGCAATCATCGATAGATTTTGTTTTTGCATCACCTTCATTTTCCAATATAACTGACTCTTCTTCTATCCATTGAGTCACTCTGGATAACAAAGAATAAAAAGGAAAGAGAAAGTTCAACAAAGCCAATTAACACATGATTCAAGACTGACAATATATGAAGTTCAACAAACAGCTGTTAGGTACCTCTGTGTGAGGCTCTGTGCTAGGTGCTAGGAGTGCAAAAATAAAAATAAAACAATTACTTGCCTCAAAGGAGCTCACATTCAACTAGGGGGAGGGGGATAAAATTTGTTCTGATAATAAATGCAAAATATAGGCATATGGAAAGTAATTTCAGTGAAAGGTATGAGGGAGTATTGAGAGTAAAGTTCAAGTCTTTGTTGTGATTATGGGTGAAAAGAAGGATGGTGGCATCCTTGACAGAAATATGGCAGTTAGGAAGAGGGGTGGGTTTGGGGAAAGAAGATGAGCTCTACTTTAGATGTGTTGAGTTTGAGATGCTTATTATATCTAGGTCGATAGGTCTAACGGACAGTTGGCAAAGTTGGTCTGGAGCCTTGGAGAGAGACGAGGGCTGGATAAATAGATGGAGTCAATTTGCAGAGATGATAATAATTGAACAAGTGGGAGCTGATGAGGTCACCAAATGAGAGAGTGTAGAGAGAGAAGAGTGCACAGAGTAGAGCCCTGAGGCACATCTGTACACAGAGTGAGACACTGATGCCGGTCTAGCAAAGCAGATGAAGAAGCAGTGATTAGGAGGAGAATTCAGTGAGAGCAGGCAGGGGCACAAACCATCAGGGACAAGAGAATGTCCAGGGTGAGGGAGCAGTCAACAGTTTTAAAAAGATGCAGAGGGGTCAAGAATGAAGACTGACAAAAGGTTATTGAATTTAGCAATGAAGAGATCTTTGGTAATTTTGGAAAGAACATTTTCGGTTGTGTGGTTCAGATTAGAAGAGGTCGAGAAGTGAGTATTAGGTAAGGAGGTGGAGTATAGGTGGATTTTGTCTCTGATGATATCCTCTATGCTAGTTTTCCATGAAATTCTTCATTTGATTAATTGATAATGTGGAGTAGACTATTCCTGTTTACTGAACACCTCTAACTTTAACTATTTCAAATGTTTCTTTTTGGATTAGACCTTGGATTTCATTGGCATTGGGAATTCTAGTGAGAATCTTCTACTACTCATGCAGGTTGGTGTCATTTCTGGAACTTTTTTCTTTTTTTTTTCTTTTGGGTGGAAGTCTGGGCAACTGGGGTTAAGTGACTTGCCCGAGTCACACGGCTAGTAAGTGTTAAGTGTCTGAGGCTGGATTTGAACTCAGGTCCTCCTGACTCCAGGGCTGGTGCTCTATTCACTGTGCCACCTAACCACCCCTAGAGCCAAGAATATTTATAGACAATTGAGAAGGAATCAGTAAATAGGGAAAGATTGAAGATGAGCAGAAGGAAAAATGATAGAAGGGTCAAGCTTATTTATAACTATTTAACATTAAAAAAATTATTCTCAATTTAATGAATACCAACAAAAAAGACATTTCCATGTACCAAATAGAATAGAAAAAGATGATGATGTAAAATTGAGACTCTCCACTAGATGTTTTACTTTTATTTGAGTCTATAACAAATTCATCATGGGACTTTCAAAGATATCTTGTTGTCTGTGTAGATCAAACTCTTTTGAATTGTTATTGATCTCATTTAGTTGATCCCTCAATATTTCAGGACTTGACACAATATCATTTACATACAGGATGATCTGGAGTGACCTACCACTTATTAGGAATTTCTCTTCAGTTTGGACTCGGTGCTGGCTTGACCTCCTTCGTGGCAGTAGCAAATACCTATCCTGGTTGTTGCATTGTCTAAGGAAGTGTATGATTTTGACATGTAATTAGAACACTTTGTCTTTGACAATAACTGATGTTTATTATAACGTTTTATAGATAAGATCTCATTTGAACTTCATAATGACCTTTTGGAGGAGGTCCTAGGGTATCATTCCCATTGTGCAGATGGGAATGATACAAATAGGGCCAGAGAGGTTATGGTCACATATCTAGCAAATGCCAGAGGAGAGATTTGAACCCATGTTTTCCTCCCTCTAATGGAGTTATTAATCTCTTGAACTACTCCACCAAGATGTTTCACAAGCTGGTATTTTACTCTTTTAATTAAAATGATCCTAAAAATTGTTGACAAACAAGCATAATGGAAACGTAGTCTCAATGATTTTCAGTCAATTATATAACTGAGTTGTAATTGAATATCATCTGAAAGAATTTACCTCTTTTCATATGTTTATCAACAATATTCTTGATAGTGTGTGGATTATTCTCATCAAGATTTTTTGGAAATGGAAAAGTAAACATATGGGCAATTTATGTTTGTAATAATAAGGCCCTTCCATGTGTATTAGCAGAGATCCTTACACGTAGGGTGTCTTGCTCAATAGGTAGTTAAATTGATTGGAAGGGGGCCCTAAAGGACTGTGGGTTATTTAAAATTTTTATTTGTTTCAAAGTTTTGTTCTGGCCCTCTTCTCTTCTCCCTTTATACTCTCTCTGTCTCTGTCTCTCTGTATCTATGTGTCTGTGTCTGTCTGTCTATCTATCTGCCTCTTTGTCTCTGTCTCTCTCTGTCTTTGTCTCTCTCTCCAGCTCTCATGGATTTAACTATCATCTCTATGCAGATGACTCCTAGATCTATGTATACAGCCTCAGTCTCTCTGCCAAGCATTAGCTTTGTATCACATACTGCCTACTGAACATTTTAAACGGGATACCTTGTATACATCTTAAAGTAAATCTGCCCAAAACTGAACTTATCACCTTTTCCCCTAAACTCTTTCCTCTTCTGAATTTTCCTATTTCTGCTGAAGACCCCATTATTCTTCCAGTTTCTAAGGCTTATTGAGATTATGATCTTGGCATTACCTTAAATTTCTCGCAGTCACTCCAAATACCCAATTAGTTGCCAAATCTTGTCATTTATACCTTCACAACATCTGTTATACCCAGCCCCTTCTCCCCCCTCATGCGGTTATCACTTATTTCAGACTCATAACTTCTCACCTAGATTATTGAAATGTTTCCTAATAGACCTTCCTGGCTCAAGTCTCTCCCCATTCCAGTCCATTCTATACATTGCTGCTAAAGTATTTCTCCTTAAGCTCAGATCTGAACATGTGACCCTTGTACTCAAACAGACTCACTGGCTTCCTGTTGCCTCTAGAATTAAACATAAACTCCTATGTTTAGCCTTAAAGCCATGCAAAATATGGTCCAACTTACTTTTCTAACCTCACTGGGTATTACTCTCCTTCCTGCACTCTGCAATTTCAGATAAACTGGCTTTCATTCTGTTCTTCATTGGTGACACGCTATCTCCCATCTTGGTGCCTTTGCATTGGCCATCCCTTAGCTGGAGTGCTTTTTGTCCTTCCCTCTACCTCGAAGAGCCCAATTCTTCCTTTAAGATACAGTTTAGAATCATCTTCTGCAGGAAGCTTTTCTTAATTCCAAAGCTAGCATCTTATGGTTCAGACTGTCTTATGTTTAATGACATTGTATATATTTGTAATTATTCACTTTATATTTTGCTGTATAAATTTTTATATGTATTTGTTGACTCCCCCATTAGAAGATAAACTCCTTTAGATCAGAGATTGTTTCATTCATTGTATTATAATCCTCATTATCTAGCACTATGCCTGATACGTGGAAAATGCTTTATAAATACTTAATGATTAATTGATGAGTCACCTTGGCCAAAGAAATCACCTTTACCTCCTAAGTGACCAGCCTGTAGGTATTAAGCCTCTGGGACTTAGTTAATAAACATACATTAAATTCCTACTACTTGTCAGGAACTATGCTAAGACTGGGACATATGAAGAAATGCAAGAGACAGTTCCTATCCCCAAGGAACTCACAGTCTAATGGAGGAGACAACACGCAAATGACTATGTACATACAGACTGAATACAGGATAAGTTGGAAATAATAGAGAGAAGCCCTAGAATTCAGTGGGATCAAGAAAGGCTCCCTGTAGAAGGTGGGACTTTGGGGTGGCTAGGTGGCACAGTGAATAGAGCACTGGCCCTAGAGTCAGGAGGACCTGAGTTCAAATATGGCCTCAGACACTTAACACAAAACTAGCCTTGTGACCTCAGGCAAGTCGCTTAACCCCAATTACCCTGCCTTCCCCCCTCCAAAAAAAAAAAAAAAAAAAGAAGGTAGGATTTTAGCTGGGACTTGAAGGAAGCCAGGAAGTAGAGATGAAGAGGGAGAGAATTCCAGGCATGGGGAACAGCCAGTGAAAACGCCTGGTCAAGAGATGGAGTTTCTTGTTTAAGGGACAACAGGGAGGCCAGTGTCACTGGATGGCAGACTACATGAGAGAAGGAGAATGCAGGATGTGAGATTAGAAAAGGCCATGGGAGCAGGTTAGGAAAGGTTTTGTAAACTAGAGGATTTTATGTTTGATCCTGAAGGTGACAGGGAGCATAAGGTAGGGGGTGGGAGGCTAACATGAGTCAGACCTGTGTTTTAGAAGATAACTTTAGGGGCGGCCAGGTAGCACAGCGAGTAAGAGCACCGGCTCCAGTGTTGGGAAGACCTGGAGATCGAATCCCGGGCTCAGACACTTAGCACCCACCCAGAAACACCTGGCCATGTAACCTTGAGCAAGTTACTTAACCCCAATTGCTTAGGGGCGGCCAGGTAGCACAGCGAGTAAAAGCACCGGCTCCAGTGTCAGGATGACCTGGATCAAATCCGGGCTCAGATACTCAGCACAACACCCAGAAATAATAACTGGCCGTGTAACCTTGAGCAAGTTACTTAACCCCAATTGCTTTAAAAAAAAAGATAACTTTAACAGTTGAGTGAAAGATATACTGGAGTAGAGAGAGATTTGAGGCAGGTAGTCAAACCAGTAGGAGATTGCAATAGTCCACGTGTGAGGTGATAAGGGCTTGTACCAAGGTGGAGGCAGTGTCAGAGGAGAGAAGAGGACACGTGTGAGAGACGTTACAAAGACAAAATTGACAGGCCTGGGCAACAGATCAGATATGGTGTGACAGTGAAAGAGAATGAAGAGTTGAGGCTAATACCCTTAGGTTATGAGTCCTGTTGACTGGGAGATTGGTGGTACCTTACAGTAGTAGGGTAGTGAGGAGTAGGGAAGGGTTTTTTCAGAGAAGTTTGGAGAGGTTTTGAAGTTTTGGACAGGTTCGAATTTAATATGTATACAGGACATCTAGTTCAGATCAGCACAAAGGTTAAAGCTGGATTGGGAAATTTAAGAATCTCAGAATAGAGAGAATAATTATATCTCTGGGAGCTGATGAAATCACCAAGTGAAATATTATATAGAGAGAAGAGGGCCCAGGACAGAGACCTTTAGAACCCCCACAGCTAGTGGGTATGACTGATGAAGATTCAACAAAGGAGACTTAGAAAGAGCTGTCATAAAGGCAGAAGAAGAACCAAGAGAGAGTAGTATCATAAGAATCTAGAGAGAAGAGAATGTCAAAGAGAAGAGAGTGATTGACAGTGTCAAAGGTGGCAGAGACATAAGGAAGGCTTAGGACTGAGAAAAGGCCATTATGTTTGGTAATTAAGAGGTGACTTTGGAGAGAGCAGCTTTGACTGAATGATGAAGTCTGAGGCCAGACTGTATAGAGTTAAGAAGAGAGTGAAAGGAAATGAATTAGAGGCACCTTTTATAGATAGACATTTCAAGAAGTTTATCCAAAAAAGGGAGGAGAAATATGGTACAATAGCAAGAAGGGATAGGTGAATCAGGTGAGGGCTTTTTGAGTATGAGGAAGACATGGGTATATTTGTGGGCAATAGGGAAGCAGCCAGTAGATAAAGAGGATTAAAGATAATTAAGAGTAGAGATAATAGAGGGGCTAATCGACTGGTGAAAATGGATTGGAATAGAGTCATATACATTAAGAGGAATTTGCAAGGAGTTTGGCAAGAAGAAGAGTCACTTCATTAAGGGAAACAAGGGTGAAATGAGATAGTGGCAGAAGGTTATCTAGGTGATATGAGACAAAGAAGAGAGGAAAAGAGGGAGCTCTTGGTAAATGCCCTCAATTTTTTTTCAGTAAATTATGAAGCAAGGTCTTTAACAGAGATGGTGGAGAAAAATGAAAAGGTCTGGAAAAGTGGTTATGATGAATGGGATAGTGAATTAATTAGGGAGGCATAAAGGTATTGCCTTGCAGCAGTAAGGGCCCAATCGAGGTTATGCAGCATAAATTTGTTGCAGATCCAGTCAGCGCAGTTTCATGATTTTCTCCAGTTTTGATCATCAGAATGTATGTAGGAATGGAAGCAGTGGATGGTGGGAATGATCCAAGGTGGAGGCTCAGTAAGACAAGATTGGTGATACGATTGAAGAAGACAAGTTATTTAAGAGAAAAGGACAGTGTGGAGTTGGTTCACCAAGGGATCCAAGATGTGAATGGGAGAAGATTGTAGCTGGTGGAGGGATGATGGTCTGGAAAACAACTGAGGGGTCAAGGAATTAGAGATTTCTTGATGTGGGCAGAGAACAGGGTTTGGAGTTGTAAGGCAGAGGAAGAGGTGCAATGATAATAGATTGTGATCAGATAAGGGAATTTCAAAGTTCACAAACATAACATTGGTTCCTTTGCAGGTGATGGCAAAATGAAGGGTATGAGCATCTTTGTGTGTGGCCTAGGTGGGGTGAAGGCATAGGTCATACGAAATGGGTAAGCTGAGGAACTGTGAGGTTAGGGTGTTTGAGGGAGAAAGGATATATTGTTTGTTTCTAGCACTCTACTTGTAATGTTTCCATTGTGGTAGAACCTGCCAGAGGTTGTACTCTGCCAGCAAAGCCTTTAAGAGCCCAGGGTCACCTCCACAGCCTAAGGAGGCATTAGAGGAAGACTCGATGGAGATCGCCAAAGAACACAACACGAAGATAAGAAAACAGCATTGGATTTAGAATAAAAAAAACTGAATTCTAACCCTGGCTCCAAATTGGTCAAATTAATTACCTGAGGGAAGACAATTCATTTCTCTCAGCCTAATTGCATCATCTATGAAATTTAGAGACCTTACTTGATGTTCAACAAGCTCTTTCCCATCTCAAAAATACTATATTCCTCTTCTTTGGGGAAAGTGGGAGAGAAACCTCCCATGGCATTATACTTTGTGTATAGTCAGGTCAATTTTCAGGTCCTCTTTGAAGTCAGATACTTAGAAGGGACCATGTGGTATAGCAGACAAAACATGGCTCTGAAGTTAGGACACCTGGCTCTTTCTGGTTCACTATTTATTAGCTATGTGATCAAGAACAGGTAATGATATCTCTTTGGGTCTCCCTTTTCTCATTTGAAAAATGATGGAGTAAGACTAGGTGTTTTGCAATTTAAAAGGATAAATTTCATTGATATTTAATATCACCTTCATTTCCCAATGTAACCCCTTCTCTGAACAATCCCTTATAATGAAGAATAAAAAGGAGGAAAATAAAACAGTTCAGCAGAGCCAATCAACATGGCAGTGAAATTTGACATTGGAGGCAATATTCTGTTCCTTAGTCTCCCCTTCTACAAAGAAGTCAGGCCAAGCTAAACTTGGCCATTATACTTGTTTTCAGCATTCACATTCAGTTGTTTTGTTGTTTTCTTTCCATTATATTTCTCTCTCTCTCTCTCTCTCTCTCTCTCTCTCTCTCTCTTTATCTATCTATCTATCTATCTATCTATCTATCTATCTATCTATCTATCTATCTATCTATCTATCTATCTATTTTGCTTTTTGCAGGGGAGGAGGCAAGGCAATTAAGGTTAAGGTACTTGCCCAAGGTTACATGGCTAGTAAGTTTTAAGTGTCTGAGGCTGCATTTGAACTTAGGTCCTCCTGACTCCAGGATCCATGCTCTATTAGATAATTTTTAAGGGCAGTTAGGTGGTGCAGTAGATAAAATGCAAGGCCCTGGAGTCAGAAGGACTTGAGTTCAAATCCGACTTCTGACACATCCTAGCTGTGTGACCCTGGGCAAGTCACTTAACCTTGTTTGCCTTAGCTTTTTCATCTGTAAAATGAGTTGGTGAAGGAAATATCAAAGCTCTCTGGCATCTTTGCTAAGAAAACCCCAAACAGGGTCACAGAGAGTTAGACACAACTGAAATGACTCAACAATGACAAGGCCCCTGCCCACTAAACTAACTGTATGTTTCACGAGCTAAGGTCTGCTTCAGCTCTGACATTCTCTGTTTGCCCCTTTAAGATTCTCTCCTTTATGGTAAGGGCTCTTGTAGTTCTAACAGTCTATAATCTCCCTTTCCTTGTCTCCTTGCCTTTCTATCACTCTACTAAGACTATATTTCCAATTTTAATCATTTTTAATCTTTTTATCTTGATTATTCTAAAAGAAAGTGAATATTAGTTTATTGTTAACCTCAAGGTTCTCGGAAAAGTCTTAGCAGAGTATGAGAAAATAGGACACAGTGGGGTGGCTAGGCAGTACAGTGAATAGAGTACTGGCCCTGGAGTCAGGAAGACCTGAGTTCAAATACGACCTCAGACACTTAACACTTACTAGCTGTGTGACCTTGGGCAAGTCACTTAACCCCAATTGCCCTGCCCTCCTCCCTCCAAAAATAAAAAAGAAAAGAGGACACAGGCTGGGTATGTTTCAGAGGAGACAGTTTGTGGGGAGTAGAGAAGGGTATGAAGTAGGGTCAGAATGATTGAGGGGAGAAGGGGTAAGACTGCTGCTGAAAGACCTCCTTGGGACCTCTTGGGAATCTAAGCGGGCATGTAGGTATAGTGCATTCAAGGGGAACCCTATTCCCCAGAAAAATTCCAGAGCTAAGATGGTTTCCCAGAGGCCCTCTAGCCTATGGAAACTTTGGAACATAATAACAGATCTAGGAGAGACTTCACAAAAACAAACAAACAAACATCCAGACCAGGAAGGTTCTTAACCAGTCATCAGTAAACTTTTTTTTTTTTTTTACTATTTTTATAACTACATTTCAATATAATTAGTTTCCTTTGTAATATTGTGTATTTTATTTTATGCATTAAAATATTATTCTGGTAAGGGTTTGTTGTAAGGTAAACCAAATCACATGCCATTTGATTTGGAGGCCACCATTAAGCCGCTTTTATTTGTTTTTGTCTTTATCCTAAACCCTGTAACTGCTTGTAACAGCTTAAAGGCATAGTCCTGGGTAAGAGTGAGTCACCCAAGGCATAAAGTCCCCTGCTCCCTTATCTTTCCCCTAACTTAGTACTTCCCTAAATCTGTAAGCCTTGAAGCAGCATTTTGTATAAGGATTACGGTGCAAGTGTGCATAGAGATCATGGGGCAAGTCTATCCCATGTAAGAGACCACCCTGTTCTGGAATGCTGACCCAGCAAGGTCCTCCATCCAGAATGCTGACCAAGCAGTGTCCCCCACACCCTTCACCCAGAACATGACCCTGACCTGTTCCATGACTCCAGCCTGTTCAGGGAATTCCACTGCCCTTGTGCCCTCCACCCTGTTCTAGGAGGGACCCCTGTCACATGGTGCACCATGTTTCCCAAATTAGCCCTGAGCTATGTCATTGCTTAAGCTAGCTCCCCTCCCCAGTTGTGGTTTTTGCCTTTATAAACATTGCCTGTACCCCAATTCTGGGCTGCCTGATTTGAGTGCATATACTCCAGGCAGTCATGCACTTGATCAATAAATTCACATCTAATTTTATCTTAAACCCAGGTCTTGCTCTTATTCTCTTCCCAACAGGTTCACCAGGTTGTAAAAAGGGTCCAAGACATAAAAAAGGATAAGATGCGCTGATCTTAGGTTGACTATGATTCAAGACCTCCCAGAATATCACAGATCTCCTGGGGGGAGGGGAGGAGTCAGAGGGCAGGACAGGGTAAGAGAGAGAGAGTACAGGGCTGAACTTCCCCTTTCTTACAATCTTGTCTGGCATTAGCCCTTTCTCTTCTCTTTCTCCATAAAGATAATTTCCAGCTGAACCTCATAGCTGTTACATTGACTTACACAGTTACTTCCCTAGCCAATAGAAAGGTGATCGAGTTATCGAGCTCCCTAGGAGAGCTGCAAGTGGGAGGTAGCTGGAGAAAACTGCATTTGCTTCCCAGCGATTGATTACATTGTGGCCTATAAAAGGAACATCCCTGGGTTTATGTATGTTTTAAAGGAGGACAGAGCCAGGAAGTCAGAAACGCTGTGTTCTGTTTGTCATTGTGCCTCATGTCGAGGCCACTCTGTTTTTCTTCTACCAGAGTTGTATGGATCAGTACCATTTGGGATCTTTACTTTTAAAAATCTGTGATTTCATTCAAAATATCATCAGGATATTCCCTCTACTGATTAAACTTGTAATCTTACAATAACAATATTGATGAAAACTCTCATTTGTCCCACTAGCAGAATGTGCTGGCCCTATCCTGACTATTGTGAATAATGAATCCCCTGAAATGGTTGCATGTATTCGAATCCTCACTATTTGAAGTTATAATTAGGCAAAATATGTTTAAGTGGTTCTAGCCCAATGGAAATACACAGTGGGTATATATATATATATATATAATACACATGTGGGTCCCCCACAATCAAATAATGTGACCCATTCAGGGGATTCATTATCTGCACTCAAGTTTTGGAGAATGCTATCCTTATGACAACCTTGGGGGGGGGGTAGGTAATGCCAGGAGTATTGCTTCCATTTTACAGATGAGGGTCTGAGTTCATAGGGTTATAGATCTAGAATGGGAAGGGACCTAAAAGCTCATCTAATCCAACCCCCTACTTCTGTAGATGCAGAAATGGAGGCTCAGAGAAGTTGAGACTTGCCTTAGATCATACAGATAGTTAAGGACAAATCTGGGGTTAAATCTCAGAACTTAGTTAGACTCCAAGTTAGGTGCCCTTTCCACTAGTGTCTTCCACTTAACATATTATGTTAAGTGACTTCTCTGTGGTCACTTTTCTAGTAAGTGTCTGAGGGTGGGATTAGATCCCAGGTCTTAAAATTCTAATTCAAACCCTTTCCCTACTTTATGATAGTTGGAAAAAAAACATTACCTCCCAGTGAACCTTCTAGAAATGAGGTTCTTTGAATTTAACTAGATTGGTCTATGATTGGCCCATCACTGGACCCATCCTCAATTCCATTCAATTTGGTAACAACTATTTAGTGCTTTTTATTTTCAAGGTCCTATGTAGATGGCATTGGGATTACAACAATGAAAAATAACAGTCCCTGTCTGCAAGAGAGAATAAGACATGGACATAAGTATGTCTGAAAGAAGGTATAACATGATAAAGGCAAAGGAGAGATCCAGGCAAAAGTACTACAAGATGGGAGAGAGAAGTTTCAGCTCTGAGGGATAAGGGAAAATGGTATTCATCCATTCATTTGTTCATTCATTCATCTAGAATATTCGTTAATTGACTAAGATGCACAGAGATGTATGAGACAGACTCTGCTCCCAAGGATTTAATAGTTTAAAACTGGGGAAACACAGATACATGAAATAACTATGATAAAAGATAATGATATAAGTGGAAAGGAGCGACTTAGGCAAAATACTCTGAGAAGTTTGAATAGGAAAATCTCACTTAGAGGTCTCAGGGAAGCCTTCATGGAAGAGATAGCAAGTAAAGGAAGGTGAGGGAATTGGGCCTTGAAGAAAGAAAAGGAGACAAGAAAGGGTAGGATGAAAATGGTTGAAGGTAGGTGGCAGAAAGGAGAGGTGGCAGGCAGATTGTGGAGGACCTTGACCATTAGACTTAGGAATTTATCTTTTATTCAGTAGGTAATGGTGAGTCATACGAAGTTTTTGTAGGATAGGAGGGATATGATCAGAGTGGTGCTTTAGGAAGTGTAGTTAGTCAGAGCAGTGGTAAAGCATGATTAGAAAAGGCCTAGAGATAGAAAGAGCAGTTAGGAGGCTATTAATAACTTAGGCAGTAAGAGATGAGGATCTGAACAAGGATGATTGTGGTGAGAGCTGAGACGGAGGGATAGGTGTGAGTGATGTTCTAGAATCTACAGGGCTTGGCAACTGATTTGATGTATGGGTGGGGGAGAGATGAATCTGAGGTTATGAGCTTAAATGCCTGGGAAGTTGGTGGTACCCATAATAGGAAGGCAGAAGAAAGGGAAAAGAGTAGGGTTTTTTGGGCAGCATTTTTTATTATTGGTCCTCTGTAATCACAGTTGTTCATTGCATTGATCAGACTTGTTAAGACTTTGAAAATTGTTTATTTTAAAAATGTTGTTGTATGAATTATTTTCCTGGTTTTACTTACTTTTACTTGCTATTGATTCATGCAAGTTTTCCCAGGTTTCTCCGAATCCACCCTTTTGTTCATTTCTTACGGTGTTTGAAGTGAAGATATCCAGCAGAGAGTTACAAGTATGGAACTGGAGTTCTGGGTAGATGTTGAAGGTAGAGATGTAGATTTGGGAGTTATCTTTGAAGAGGTAAAAATTGAAGCCATGGGAGTAAGATCACCAAGGGAAAAAGTGTATACACACACAGAGAGAAACAGACAGAGAGAGAGAGAGAGAAAGAAAGAGAGAGAGAAAGACAGAGAGAGAGAAAGACAGAGAGAGAAAGGCAGAGAGAGAAAGACAGAGAGAGAAAGGCAGAGAGAGAGAGATGGAGAAAGACAGAGAGAGAAAGGTAGAGGGAGAGAGAGAGAGAGAGAGAGAGAGAGAGAGAGAGAGAGAGAGAGAGAGAGAGAGAGAGAGAGAGAAAGTCAGAGAGAGAGAGAAGAGACAAGACAGATTCTTGATAAACCTCTGTCTTATAGGAAAGTGACAGAACAGGAGAGGTCAGAAAGAGAAGAATAATCCTGTTCATGTGACCTCATGGAAGCTAAGGGAAGAGAAGATGTTAAGGAAGAGGATTAGTCTTCTATGTCCAATGCAAGACCAAGGAGGATGAGGACATTAAAAAGTCTATTGGATTTGATAATAAGATGGTTAGTAGTATGGCTGGGAGTTAGTATGATGTCAGTATTGCCATAAGCACCTATGTATTACTTATGGAAACCTCTGAATAGTTGTTGTGGGTGTAGCCAAATAGAAATCCTTGGAGTTGCCCAAATCATCTCATGTAGTTAATACCCAATATTACTGGGTGAAAACTGTTTATTCCCTAGTGATAGAGATGAAGGAGGCCTGCTACTTTGTTTTATCATTTCCCCTTACAATAACCCTGTGTGGCCAATGAGGAAGGCAAGTAGCTGCTGGTGGCTTACAATGAACTGCAGGCAACTAAAAAGTATTGTTATACTAAATATAGAGGCATCAATGTAATAGACCAGGTATATCAGTTCTGAGGAGAGTGGTATATGAAATTGGTGATCCTGCTAATTTCCTTTCCTCTCTACTTGTGGCTGAAATGATCCATTCCCTTTCAGTTAGGAGGGAATCCATTGTACCTTTGGCATTCTTCCCTATGCTACCTAACCTCTTATGTATATTGCCAGTTTGGTGGGCAGAGACCAGAAAGAAGCGCTACTTCCTGAGGGCATTGGAGTCCTTTACTACATTGATGTCATAATGCTGATATAGTCATGTTGGCAAAAGCCATGGATAGGATAGTGGCCCAGTTGAGGGACAAGGGGAAAAAAAATCCAGAGTCTAGGTGGCTGGTTTGGTCAAATTCTTGGTAATACAGTAAACAGGAAGTATCCAGACAATTGTAAACATGGTCTAGAATGAGCTTCTGGAACTCACGTCCCCATAGCCTATAAAGGAAGCCCGGAAGCTTATTGTATTCTGGGTTTTGGAGATCCCATGTTCTGTACTAGGGTATTCTGATGGCCTCCATTTACCAAGTCACCAGCAAGCTTGGCTCTTTTAAATGGGGTCAAGAATAGAAGATGTAGAGTGGGTCAGCCAGGAGTCTCTTCCTCTGGATCCTTATGACTCAATAGAACTCTTGTTTTTGGAGTTCTCTGTCTATAAATACCAGGATAAGTAGAGTCTTTGGTGAGCATCTAGCAGTGGCCAGGCCGAACAACCACTAGGCTTCTAGAGCTGAAAACTCTGTGAAGTAGCTTTTCACCATGACATTAAAAAAAAACCACAGTTGTTTATCTGTTACTAGGCTCTAGTTACTTTTGAATGGATGATACACTCATACCATCAATCTTCATCTAGTGATGCTTATTAAGAGTTGTGTGATACAAGATGGTCCTAGTAACAAGATCAATGGGACACATTAAGTTATACTGTTAGATAGAAATGATACATTTATGATCACAATGATCTGAGCTTTTTGGGTATTAGTACCCTTCATGATCAGGTTGTGACAGCCAGAGTGCCTCCAGTCCCAGTCCCAACACCCTGCCTCCTCCCAAACTCCAATGGACCATTGCCTATGAGCACCTGGATGTTGAGGAATTTGTTTTTTTTTTGCATAATTCCCTGATGGTTATGTGTGCTACAGAAGACACTGTAGATATTAAGTTGATAATGGGAATTATTATGAGAGATATTCCTAGCAAGTCTTCCTTGTGGGTTAAGTCAAATTTGAGACATGTGGCTAGTGTGTGACAGAGCAGTGGGGGATGGTTAGATAAGATTTTGACCTACAATGATTCCTGAAAGGTGGAGAGGGACCTGGGTGAGTGGTCTAGGTTCTGAAGGAGGCAGTAGTGAATAACCAAAGACTCCCTTTTGAGGTTACAACAAATAGATGAATTTTTCCCAGTGCTTTTCACTGCATACAATTCATGAGGCAAGTTGACACCCCTTAGAAATATTAAATGTCCTCTATTGAGCTAAACAACCAGGTTAGTCCTGTTACAAGAATTGCAGGTTGAAGAGTGGTCCATTGCCAATCTAAGAACTACAATTCCACGTTGTTGTGGGTATAGGATCATAATCAATAATGAGGCAGCTATTTTGGCTTAACAGGGCTGTTTGTGCCAATCAGCAAGAGCTCACTTAACCTGTGTTTTTTCTGACCTGCCCCTAATGGGCATATTGCTCCTCTTCCCCCATCTCAGGATAAGAGATATTTGCTTCTGTTAATAAAAAGTCTCAAAACATCATGCCTCTTATTACTGGGGTTGGGTGGTCCATCCCTAAGAAGCCATGTCTTACATGAGTCAATGCCATCTTAACAAGGAAGAGGGCTCTTTGGTCCATCGTTTTCTTGGATCCAGTCTCCAGGAAGACTCACTGATAAGGACATATTGCTTTTGAATATAGTTCTAGTTGGCCCTCTCCAGACTTTTATTTCATCTCAGGTGAAGAGTCTCCTAGACATTGAGTTTCCTGACCCATCAGAGGGCCTAAGATATCCTTGGGATGTGGTTCAGATCTCCCTTAATTGGAAGATCTCCTTTTATCTAGAAGGACTTAGACAACTTTCCAGAAAAGGTCTAGGAGACCAAAAAATGGTATTGGTAGGAGGTACCTTGTTTTTTTGTTGACTTGGGGGAGCTGAAACTGTCTCTATAGGACTATGGTAAATGTGTATTTGCCTGGAAGAAATAGAATTCCTTAGCTAACTTAAAATATTGAGTTTCTGGGTAAAGATGAGAGTTATTACCCAGCTCTTGCAAAAGGGAGAGAGCTTTTCCCTCTTAGGAGAAGCTACTGAAAGGGAAGAGATTTGGTATTGACTATTCCTAGCTGGTGAGTAGGGGAATACTGAGGAAGCAATGGTGAAGACTAAGTCTTGGTATTACTCTTGGAACTGGGGTGGGCTGTATGTAAGAAGGTAATAACTTCTTAGTTATCTTAATGCAGAAGACCATAGCCAGTGATGAGGATGGATGCCTATTTATGAAGTGTTATCATCTGTGCTGTGCTCCTAATGTTCATATTGCTGCTATCGTTCCTTATTACTGCTGTACATTGGGAGATCCACTATGAATTATTCCTAACATCCCCCACCACATGACAGATTCTGAAGTGAGGAGCTGTGATGTCTGGTCTTTGATCTCCTCCATATTGTCACACTAGCTCTGCACTCCTTCAAAAGAGATCATCACATTGGTTGCTTTTCTCTGCCTTTGTGTTATTGCTTTTCTTTTCTTTGTGCTGAGATCTTCTTCTATGATGCCTAATCCAGGTTTTTCCCATCCCTGAGGTCTAGAAGACCTTAAAAATCTTGACATCAAGTAGATTAGGCTAGCCCCTTCTCCCCCCTCCAAGAAAAGCAGAGAAGAGCTCTTGCTGAAACTTCAATGGACCAAAGGGCAAAAGTTTAGCTATTAATGTAGCTTCTTTATTAGGTAGAGTATAACTATCAGCCCATGAGAAGTCAGTGCTTCCTCAGACTTAGCATGGCCATTTGAATCGCCATACCCACCAATCTCTGCTGATTAGATGTGTTTCCATATTGACATAAAAGGAACTATGTCTTCTTTAAACCAGTGCTATATATTTGCTAAATATCCTTACCATGATAAGACTAAGTATGCCTCGTTTTATTAACTGCTAGATGGTTTACTAGTATTTAATTTAACTCCATTACTGAACCTGAAGCAGAGGACTACCGCAAATCAGGCCCACCTACAGTAAATAGTGACCTTGGAGAGAGCTGATAGAGCGGTGTAGAGAGAAGCAAGGGACTGACAAGTAAGTAGGTTGTGAGGAAATGGGTGAGTGAGTTTGGTAATCTTCTGATAGAAATTTGATAGTGAAAAGGGAGGACAGAGGAAGACAGTTTGATGGATTGGTAAAGTCAAATGAAAGGCTTTTTTTTTTGTTTGGTTTTTTTAGGATTGGAGAATATATATCTATATGTAAATATGTATTATATATGTATATACATACACTTATACATATGCATACACAATATATATCTATATGCACATCTATCTATCTATCTATCTATCTATCTCTATCTCATAACAGACAATACAGAAGGAAGGTTCTTAATTAGGAGTGAAGTAATTAACTCAATCAAGAGAGAGGGTCCTGGATCTCATCCAAGAGGAAACTCCTTGAAGTCTCAAGAGTAGCAATCTGGGAATAGGGACATAATGGAGACTGCCATCTCCTCTCATGTCTTCCTAGAGTCTTTTCCTTCAGTAGCTATTAATGTAGCTTCTTTGTCAGGTAGAGCATAACTATCAGCCCATGAAAAGTCAGTGCTTCCTCAGACTTAGCATGGCCATTTGAATTGCCATACCTACCATACCCTGCTGATCAGATATGTTTCAATATTGACATAAAAGGGGACTATGTCTTCTTAAACCAGTGCTGTATACTTACTAAATATCCCTACCATGATATGGTTAAATAAGCCTCATTTTATTAACTGCTAGATGGTTTACTAGTAATTAATTTAGTTCCATTACTGAAGTGGGGCTGGCCTTTTTCATCTTATCTCTTAGTTAGAAATTGACTCAATTCTACACTCAAAGAAGACTCTTGCTCTTAGAGTCCTAAAGGGGGTCTCCAGCTCATGGGGAGAGTATTTGAGTGATGTAACCAGATGAAACTCGGTAGCCTTTAAGGAACCCCCTGGTTTTGAAAACCCAGATGTTGGTGCTTCTCTCTCTGTTAACTATGTATGTATGTAATGGTCAGACAGTTGGATCTGTCTGTTGATCTGTGATGTATGTATTATTTGATCAGATGGTTAGAAATCCTGCCTGTTGGTCTTTATGCTGTTATTTCTACTTGTAATTTATGTTTATATTTTCTCTGAAGTTCAGGGTGCTGACTTTTTTCCCTGAACTAAATAAATGATCTATATGTTTGATTGAAGTAAGATTGTTGACTCCTTTTGAGTTGCTTTCCTTTGGAAAAGCAGATCAAAGAACTTGTGCTAGTAGCTGTCCTTTGTGCTGGTATTATTGGTCTTACATCCCCACAACAGCTGTAAGTAGCATTGTTGTTACAGAGGGTCCCCAAATAGGCATCTGTCAAAGACTGGAGGCCTCTGGTCTCTTGCCAACTCTACTGTGCCCCTCACATAGTGCAAGGCCTTCTACCAATAAGGAGAGAGTCCTGTATTAATACTCTTTGAAACAGGGTTTACACAATCTTTTCGGTAAAGGAGAAACTAAGATCATCTGATGGAAGTAACATGACAAGGGTGGACTTGGGAGAAGGAGGAAAAAGAAGACTTGGAACAGCCATTGTGGAGAATATGATAGTAATAAGAGGTGACTAAAAGGATTTTCATTCAACAGTGAGTCCCAGTGGAGCTTAGAAAGCACATCAATTTTAAGTGGACCTGGTCAACATAATTTTGTAATTTTCTTAATAGTATTTGAGAGTTTGGGAAAAGGAATGGAAAAGGCAGGTGGTAGGAGCTACTCAGGGTTTTGGGGATTAGACAGATAGGATATATTAGAGGATCAGAGAGGTACAGGGATTCAGAGGTGAAGGGGAGGACCTGTAAACTTTGAAAACCTTTAAGAGTCACATCAATGTTAATTATTATTTAAGTGGTTAGACAGAGTGTCAAGACTTGATAGGAATAGAAGTGAGGCCAGGCTAGGTTTGATAGACGAAGAGAACAGTGAGTAATCTAGGAACCAGAAAGTTACAGTGAGGGCAAAAAATAGGTCCAAGAGTGAATTAGTGCCATTTAGGTGCACAGGAGATAAATTGGAAAGGCATGGTGATTAATCTCTCCTGTTCATGTTGTTTCCTACATTGAATGGCAAGGACCTCTCTAGAGGAATGGTTTTGTGGTAAATCAGCTTCCATGCTAACAAGGAAGAGGAGAGGCCATGCACAAAACTTATGTAACCAAATAAGATTTATTGAAAGATATGCTTTATAGCTGAAAGAAACCTCAAAGAAGCTGGATACAGAATTCTGCAATTTTTTTCCATCTGAATCTGGAGCAGGGGACCTGTATTTGCAGTCTGGGTGACTCCTTGGAAGGGAGCATAGCACAGATGCCTTCTAATTTTCAGTTCTTATACAGGACATATGCCCCCCTCTCTCCTCTGATACTGCTACTATTCTGGTGCAGACCTTTATCCTCTCACATCTGATTATTGCAACAGCTTGTTGGAGGGTCTTCTGCCTCATTCTCTCCCCATTCCAATCCCTTCTCCATTCAACCACCAAAGAGATTTTCCTAAGCACAGTCCTGATCAGGTCACCTCCCTACTCAATAGGCTTCCAGTGGTCCCCTATCACTTCCAGGATCAAATACAAGATGCTCTGGCATTCAAAGGCCTTTATAACCCAGCCCCCTCCTACCTTTCCAATCTTCTTACACCTCTCTCCTTTCCTCATACTCTTTGATGGAGCAATGTTGGTCATCTTGCTGTTCAAGGAACAAGACATTCTAATCTTTCAGCTCTGGGCAGTTTTTTTCCCAGCTGTCTCTCATGCCTGCAATATTCTCCTTCCTCATACCCACCTATTGACTTCACTGGTTTCTTTTAAGTCCCAACTAAAATCTCACATTTTCCAACAACCCCTCTTTCTTAATCCACAATTCGAGTGCCTTCCCTCTTTATAATTATTTTCCATTTGTCTTGTATTTATCTTATTTGTAAATATTTGTTTGTTTGTTAAATTAGATTGTAAGCTCCTTGAGGGCAGGGCAGGAATTGTCTTTTTCCTCTTTTTGTATCCCCAGTGCTTAACACAGGCATATAGTAGGCACCTGTAAAATGTAATGTAAATTAAGATCTTCCCCACCCATTAATAGGCCTCAGGTGGAGCCCATTAAGGGAAGCCTGCTGAGGGAAGGCTTGCTTGTAGGAAGGCTTTCACACCTTTTGCTAATTTCTAATTAGGTAATGAGTCACCAGGGTTGTGATGCCTTCTGGCTTTGAGAAGTGTATGTATGTATGTATGTATGTATGTATATATGTGTGTGTGTGCATATATATATATATATATATATACACACATATACATACACTCTGAGTTGGTATTTTGCTTTGGGGGCTTGCTTATGAGAAGGATCTTTTGATTCCCTGATGGAGATTCTGAGTGGCCATATGCCCAGAGCTCCCCAATTGCTCAGATGTAAAGGATCTCTCAATACAGAGGTGTATGTAAAGTGTATAGTTGATTCAGGCAGTCAGAGCCCTGTCTGTTGGTTTTTATTTCTCTGCTTGTATTTTCTTTGAAGTTCAGGGTGCTGACTTTTCCCCTGAACTAGTGAATGCAGTTAAAAAGATTGATGACCCCTTAAAGAGCTGTCTTTCCTAGTAAAGCAGATCTAAGAACCTGTGCTAGCAGCCATCCTGGGTATGCCAGTGTGGGTGCCGCTACAGCACCTGATAAATGTTTATTGACTATTATTGACTATTGAGGAAAGGTTTCGGCTCTGATGTTTATTGAATGAAGAATTTCTTGTATGAAGAACCAGCTCCATTCCCAGACCTATACTTTGGGATCTTTGAGAGTTATAACTGGTGAGGAAGTGAAAGAGAGAGAAAAGGAGATATAGGGAGGAAGTATGACTCACTTCATGCTGACTGTTAGGGGGTCTGTTCTTAATGAGATGGAGGCTCACTCTTATGGTCTTTACTTCAGTATGAGAAACATTCCCAGAAATCAAAGAGGGTTTCATGGCAAAACAGAGAACAAAGGTACCATTAAGTTTGTTTATGGTCTGAATTTCTCTCTTAACTCAACTCTCCTGAGTCAGTCTCCAGACTCTAAAAGCATGCTATAGGTGAAGAAAATAGGTTAACAGTCACTCAGGGTCTTTTGTTCAGTACTTCATATAGTAGGGTGTCAACATTTTTATAGTTCATGGGATTTAGAGGTGGGAGAAGTAAAGAGATTTAGGATCATAGGATCATAGACTTTGTAGCTGTAAGGAATCATAGAGATAATTTATTAATAATAATAATGAGTATTTACCTAGAGCTCCAAGATTTGTGAAGCACTTAAAATATACAATCTCATTTTCTTCTCACAGTAACCCTGGGAGGCAAGTGCTATTATTATCCTCATTTTACAGTCAAGGAAACTGAGGCTAAGAGATTTGCCCAGGGTCACATAGCCTAGAAGTGTTTGAGGCTGGATTTGAAATCAGGTCTTCCTGATTCTAAGCCTAACACTCTATTTACTGCACCACCAACTGCCTCTGCACTCCCTTGACTTCTCTATCTACTGTACCACCCGGCTTCCTCTAGTCTAGTTTTCTCAGAGGCCTGGAAAGGTGAAATTATTTAACTGAGCATGAGAGAGGGCTGCAGGCAGCTAGATGGTACAGTGGATAGAGTGCCTGGTCTGAAGTCAGGAAGACTCCTTTTCCTCCTTTTTTCAAATCTGGCCTCAGATACATATAGCTGTGTGACCCTGGGCAGGTCACTTAACTGTTTGCCTTAGTTCCTCCTCTGTAAAATGAACTGGAGAAGGAAATGGCAAACTTCTCCAGTATCTTTGCCAAGAAAACCCTTAATGGGGTAAAATCTAAAATGGAGTCATGAAGAATCAGACACAACTGAAATGCTGAACAACAGAGAGAGCTGCTGCAGATATAGTTTCCAAAGGGGAAATTCAGATTTTAGTTACAGAATGAGTGAGATCAAGAGATCCTAACTTTGGAGTCAGGAGGACCTGAGTTCAAATCTGGCTTCAGACACTTAGTGGGCAAATTACTTAACTCCTTTTGTCTCATAAAAAAAAATCTCCTGGATGAAGAAGACCTTGTTTTACAGCAGAATGGGACTTCCAAAGGGTGAAGTGGAAGGAACATAGGGCCTGGGAGGTGGGATAAAATTGGGGTAAATACCAGTGAAAGTGTTGGGAGAGGTGGCAACAAGGACAGACTTGTACATAGGATAGTATACCTGGGCAACTGAAGTGGACTAGGAGGGTTTTTTGGGAAGGAATGAGTAGGCAAATATTGTTAACGGGGAAGGGGACAGCGTCCAGTCCCTTTATATTCTGCTTAGAAAGTTGGTTGTGACGGAATGAGCTTCCCCAGGCTGGCTCCTCATGGAAAAGGCCTCCTAAGGAGTCCATGGCTGGTCTTGGCACACTGGTGCGGACCACTGAGGCTTAGCACAGTGCCTGGCAAATGGTAGGTTCTTAATACATGTTTATTAACTGACCAGTTGCTTGGTCACCTTTCTTGGAGTGGAGTTGAGAAGGGACACAGAAAGACGGAAGGTGAAGTGACATTAGTGAAGGAGAAGGTGGCCCTTGAATTGAAAATTAAAGGAAGAGAAAGATTTCAATAGGCAGAAAGGTGGACAGATCATGTTTTTTTTTTTTTTAATATGGGGGGGGGGGGGAATGGCCAGCACAAAGGTGCAGAGAATGGGAGAGGCTAGGATAACAAATGGCAGTGAGTTGGCCAGTTTGACTTGGAATGTGTGAATGGGTAAAAGACAGGATTGGAAAATAAGGCTGGAAAGGCAAGTTGACACTAGTTTGTGGAGGTGCATGGAATCACCATCACTTCTCCTCCTAACATGAGAGTTACTCTTTGGTCTTGGACCAATGACAGGACACTGTCTCCAGAAGGCCACCCGTAGAAATATATAGGTATTTCCAATTAGGCCCCTGAGCAATTTCCCAGAATCACAGAATTCATCATGGGCAGCTGTTTGCTCTCTTACCTTCTTGGATTTACTCAGAAACTTGAATTCACTAAGGGCAGCTTAGGCGTTCTCTGTTTAAATGCTCACTTATCTTAGGCATTGATTCCCTGTGTACATTGCTCTGTCCATTCTGGGACCAAGATCATTCTCTTGGCAGAGGAAAGGAGAGAGAGTAAGATTTGAACAACATTGCCTTCTGTCTATCATTCATGATCACAGATACCACCCTGACCCCTGGTACTATCCCTTCATTGCTACGTCTTTTCTCCTTTTGGGGTCTTAGCTTGCCTTACCAGTTCCAGCTCATTCTGAACTATGGCACTTCTATGACTCTCCTTATGGCACCATACCAAGCTTCTGTATCCATCTTCAGACTCCCACCCTTACTTCTCTCTTATCGATGTGTCTTTAAAAAGATCTAATTTCAGATTCCATTTCAGATAATTTTCTTGTCCCTGACAGCTTGGTGGCTCAATGGATATAGTGCTGGGCTTGGAGTTTGGCAGAACTGAATTCAAATCTGGCCTCAGACAATTATTAGCTGTGTGACCCTGGCAAAGTCACTGCACCTCTGTTTGCCTCAGTTCCCTCATCTGTAAAATGGAGATAATAATAGTACCTACCTCACAAGATTATTGTGAGGACTAAATGAGATGATAATTTTATCATGCTTAGGATAGTGTCTGGCCTATAGTTAAGTGCTGTATAAATGTTGGCTGTTATTAATTATATTATTATATTAATATTAAAATAATATCACCAACTGCCCAGGGTGGTTGTGAAGATTGGATGAGATAATATTTGTGAATCACTTAGCACAGCACCTAGCACATAGTAGGTGTTATTTAAGTGTTAGTTACTGTTATTATTACTATTGCTTTTGTTATTATTGTTATTATTTGTTCTCCTTAGTGGAATTTTTTCTCTGTGTGTATAAAATTTCAGTCTTGAGAATTCCATATTTCTTCTGGGCTATCTTTTCCTATGGAATATGAATTCATAGGATGTGAACTATCCCATCATGTTTTGAAATGTGCTCTCCTCAAATTTGGAGTGCATGTCAGACTCCCAGCTTTCCTCTCCATCTTTATTATAAACTCTAAATGGGAGACAATGTCAACATTCCCATGATTTCCATCTTGGCAACAATTTAAAGCCAGGTTATGAAGAAGCCTTTGCTCAGCATCACAGAAACATAGAACCATGTTGCTATGAGAGGACTCTTTTTAAGACAGAAGATCCCACCAAGCAGAGCTTGACATTATCTCATGCTATCAGGATATGTGCTCTTTGTTCATAATATTTTTTAATGTTGCTTTTTTGGGAGGGCAATTGGTGTTAAGTGACTTGCCCAAGGTCACACGGCTAGTTTTTTTTTTTTTTTTTGTGTGTGTGTGTGTGTTAAGTGTCTGATGCCGGATTTGAACTCAGGTCCTCCTGACTCCAGGACCGGTGCTCTATTTACTGCACCACCTAGCCACCCCTGTTCATAATGTTTTTCATGTGCATGAGAGGGATGGGAAGAACATCAGGCCACTTGAGGCTAGTTTCTTTGTGAATTTTGGCTAAGGGCATTTTTACGTCAAAATCGAGTCCAGAGTAGAATTGTTCCTTGTTGGTTTTTCCACCTTCTGAAAGATGAAATGATCATTAAGGTAAGTTCGGGAGGTTTTAGCTGCTCCTCTTTTGACAGCAGATGTCCAGAAAATTGAGTTCCCTCATCACTAATATAAGGAGGGGGATCACTGATTGGGACTGTAATATTTGATTTCTCTCAAAGGGTCCCAGGAGTAAGTCTTCCTTCTGGTTGCCTGTCCATATTTCTCCCATTAGCCTATGGAAGTCGATAGAATTAGCTCTTCCTTTATTACCTTGGAGACCCAAAGAGCCTGCACTTGGGGATGGGATGGGAAGGTGTTTCTATCACCCCTCTAAGCCTTCCCTGGCAGTATTGTGGGAGTAGCATGGAGGCAAGGACATGGAGCTAGATAAGGGGAGAGAATGTTAAGAATGACCTCCTGGGTCACAGTGTTGCTAGATGACCTTTACCAAGGTGACAGGGGAGCAGGGATCTTTTTATCATCATTATTCTGTTCAGAGCGAAGCAGCCGGACAGATCAATCTATCGATAGTTATTGTGTCTGTTCTATATCTGCTTTGTGCTGGGTCCTGTTGGGGGGGGGGGGATACAAGAGATGCATGTGCACAGTGAGAAGAAAGATAGACTATGAGGCAGGAGATGAGGATCCAAGTCTTGGCTTTGCCACTTATCTACCAGGTGACCACAGATAAGTCATTTCACTTGTATGACCCTCACTTTCTTCATTTGCAAAATCAAGATAACAATGTTTAATACCACTGGCCTTACAGTGGGATATGGACAACAAAGTAAACAAGAGATGATTGGTTTGAGGGAAAGTATGCTATCCTGGGAAGGAAGGGGGTGTTTCAGAGAAGGGGGTACATCAGTGTGTCCTGTGGGGTTTGAACTGTGCATTATTTAGCTGAAGAAATAAATTACATGGTGCATGTATTTGTTCACTTGGTAGAATAAGTCACTGGGATGGCTTCTCCCTTGGATTAGTCATTAGATTTATAGAATCACAGGACTTCAGTCCTTTGAGACCATTTTTTTTTTCTGGAAAAAACAAGCAGAATTCTCTCCTCTTCCTCCATCTCCCCATCCCCTCTGCTCCAATCAGGAAATGGGATCCCTGTCTGTCACTTCCCTACTTTAGGCCTTAGTTTCCTCATTTGTAAAATGAAAAGGTTGGACCAGATGGGCTCTAAAGTTCCTTCAAGTTCTGAAATTCTAAGTTTCAAGGTCCCTTCCAACTCTGACATGCCATTGGTTCTGTTAACTCTAGTAAATCACCGGAATACAGAGGAGACTAAATGATAAGATGAAGTTCATTAAAAAAAATTTTTTTTTGGTAAATGGTAAATTTGGTAAAACACCACATACATTCTAGCTGCTCCTTTTCTTGTTGTTAATCCATTATCAATGCAGGAGCTGCACAAACTAAGTGGGGGAGGGGAGAAGACAACAGAGGTACAAATTCCCCAAGAATATAAAGGAGCCTTCTGTACCTTCCTTTGTTAGACAACTAAACTTTAAGACTGGAATGTGGAGAGCAGAATGACCTATTCTATTTGCAAAGTTCATCGGGGTTGAAATTTCTTCCCCTCTGGCTGCTCACATTAGGTCTAGAAACGAATTCAAGGGACTCCACAGCTTTTGTGAGCTGAGAAAACTAAACATACTTGAAGTCACCTCTCTAGGCCAGAACACTTTATTCTAGTGAAACCTTTCTCCTGCCCCAATTCACTCACTGCAAAAACCAACATAATTTATCTTTCAGAGAGAAGGGTGCAGACTTCAGCCTGGGTGGGTTTTTTTTTTTTGTTTCTTTTTGGCTCTAGCAACAGCTCAGCCAAAGTCACTAAGAAGGAAAAAAAGCCAAACCAGCTGGTTGCCAGCCTGCAACTTTGGACAATAAAATCAAGTCAGGCATCATTCAGAGGCCCAGGGAGACCGCATTACTGTTCTTGAGCCTCCAGAGTAGAGCATTTTACATCCTCCTTTGTTCCATTTCTGTCTGAAGCATAGAAGCTGACAAAATAAAACCAAAAACAAGTCAAAGAATCACCCAGTCCTAGAATTCTAAGGTCATGGCATCTCAGAACACTACAGCTGGAAGGGACATTAGGGAATAAGATGGAAGAACTCAAAGCCCTTTAAACAGAACTTAGAATATTGGAGCTAGAAGGTCTTTAAAACATAGAGTACAGTGTTAGTGTGGCAAGGGGTAATAGATATGGAGTGGATTTGTAGGCACACCCAGCTCTGGACACTGTGGAAGACTGTAGAGGACATCTGTCCCAACCTCTTCATCTTGCAGATGAAGGCACTGGGTTCTGGAGAGGTTGTGACTTGTTCAAGGTCACAGAGGTCACAGAAGTCGAAGAGGCCTTAGAACTGCAAAGCTGGGAAGAAGCTTGGAGATGACCTAGTCTGTCCCCTGCCTTTTACAGATAGGAAAACTGAGGCCCAGAGAGGGAAACTTGGTGGAGGCCAAACAATTATTGGAACTAGAATTCAACCCTAGATCTTCTAAGACCCAGGAGTCTAAGCTGATTCCTTTCCACTACCCTAGCTTTCCCTGGACCATTATGCCTTAGTTCATCATTGGCTACTATTTCTTAGCACAGGTCTGAAGGAAAGGGAAAGTGATCTAGGAAGCTGTTAAGTTTGTGAACAGCAAAGGAGGGGTCTGTAGCTTAGTATCTGGGTTACCTTGCAAAAGGGGCTTCACTTTTCTAAAGGCCCAGTTAACTCATCATAATATGATGATATTTGACCTCTCAACTCTAGAGGGTTGTGAATGGCAGATGAGATAAAGCATGTAAAAGCACATGGGCATTACTTGGAGAGGATGGGACTGAGTGAGGGTACAATGGGGAGAGCTCTGAGCATCCCGAGGATGTGGGGGATGTGCCAAAGAGACTTGTGTATTTGTTTTGGCTCTGCCACTAAATGGTTGCGTGATCTTGCCCAAATCGCATCCATCTCTGGGCAACAGTTTCCATATTTGTAAACCGATGGTCTCTGAAGTCCTCTATTCCAAGGTCTCATTTCCAAAGTCTTAAGAGGCATAGTGGATGGAGTTCTGGGCCTGGAGTCAGAAAGATCTTAGTTCAAATCTTATCTCAAACACTTACTAGCCACTTACCCTCTGTCTGACTTAATTTCCTCAGTGGGAATACTCCCCCAGGATTAATGGGAAGGTCAGATGAGATAATATTTGTAAAGTGGTAGTAAACATAATAGGTGTTTAATAAATGTTTGTTCCCTTCCCTTTTTTCAGTGTTGAGATTCTATGTTGTAGGGTTCCTCCCCACTCTGATGCTCTATGTTTTAAGGTCCTTCCCAGCTCTATTAGCCTGCGATTCATTCTGGTACAGACAGAGTCTGAGACAGGATTTGTTTCCTTTTGCACGCACAAACCCTAGAAAGGTTCAATCCCTTCTCTTCCTGACTTCAGCATTTTTTTGTTTGGCAATTTCCCTGACTGAGGAAACTATTCATTCTGGAACAGATGAGAGGAGGCCAAGGTGATTTATTTAGGCTGTGAAGGGGCTAAAGGCCTTAGTTAGGTTGTGGCAAAAGGGCCATATTCCCATGACAAGCAAACAGCTCAGTGCAGACACTGAGAAATCACAAACCACTCATTAAACCTCTATGCAGATGGCCCCATACAGTCTCATACCAAGGGGCTTGTTTGGTTTTGGAGGCTGAAGATACACTGGGGGCAAAGGATATTCCTCATGAGTGTTAGTTTTGTGAAAAATCATCTCTGCTGGGCCCTGCAGTGCAGGAGAAGAGCAGGATAGAGGATCATCAGGAGTGCTGGGTTCAAATTCCCCACATGATCTTAGGCAAATGACTTTTCTCTCTGGGCCTCCTTTTTTTTTGTCTTTGCAATAGCAATAAATGTCCCACCTGCTTCACAGGGTATGTTGATAACATTAAATGAGAGAATGGATATAGATGTGCACAACTAAAAATGCTATTCCAATCCAAGAGGTTATTATTATTTTGAAAATTCCAAGGGAAGAGGATGCCTCTTTTCTCTTCATTCCATACTCCAAACAGCTGCCAAAGTGATTTTCCTAAAGCACAGATTTTACCTTTTTTTTTTTTTTTAAGCAATTGGGGTTAAGTAACTTGCTCAAGGCTACACGGCCTGTCATTATTTCTGGGTGTGGTGCTGAGTATCTGAGCCTGGGATTCGATCTCCAGGTCATCCCGACACTGGAGCCGGTGCTCTTACTCGCTGAGCCACCTGGCTGGCCCAGATTTTACCTTTCAATAGCCCTGATAATGAGCTTGAGCCCTATTGCTTCGAGAATCAAATACAAAATTCTTCCCTTTGTTAATCATTCAAAGCCCTTCTTCACAATGTTGCTCTAGCCTACCTCTCCAGACTTACTACACGTTACTTCCTTTTATGCATTCTATTGTCTATACCATCACACCTCCCTGTCCCTCGTATATGATATTCCATGTTCCTTCATGCCTTTACACAGACTTTACCCCATGCCTAGAATGCACCCCTCCTCGTGTTAACCTGCTAAATTCCTTACCTCCTTCAAAGCTTGTCCCAGCTCCAGATTTTACAGCTTTTTTCTTATATCTTAAGCTCCTAGTGTCCTCTGTCGCTCCCCCAAATTACCATATATTTATTTTGTATCTATTTTGTATATTTACATGTTGTACTTCCCCTGGGAGAATGTAAGCTCCTTGAGGCTAGGGACTATTTGGTTTGTTTCTGTTTCCCTGGTTACATAGTGCTCAAAAAATGCTTGTTCAACGGAAGAAATTCAAGGTATCTAGAGCCATATGAAAAAGTACTCCAAATCACTAATAATAAGAAAATACAAATTAAAGCAACTGTGAGGTTCCATCTCACACCCATCAGACTGGCAAAATTGACCGAAAAGAAAATGACAAATGGAGGAGCTACAACAAAACAAAACAAAACAAAAACAAAAACAAACAGGTGATGCACCATTGGTGGAGCCAGGAATTGGTCTAGCTATTCTGAAAAGCATTTTGAAACTATACCTCAAAAGGCACTAAACTGTGCACATACCTATTGATGCTACTACTAGGTACCCCCGAGAGACCAAAGGAAAAGAAAAAGAACCTATATATAAAATATTTATAAAAGGTTTTTTTTTGTATTAGTAAATAACTAGAAACTAAAGGGGGTACTCATCAACTGGGGAATAGGTGAGCCAATTATGGTATAAGAATGCAATTGAATTCTATTGTGCCATAAGAAATGTTGAAGGAGATGGTTTCACAGAAACATTGGAAACTTTGTATGAACTGATGCAGGGTAAAGTAAGCACTGACAAGAGGAAAATTTTGTAACACCAATATTGCAAAAATAAACAGTTCTGAAAGACTTACGAACTTTTAGTATAGCAGTCATGATTGCAGAGGACCAGTGATGAAGATTGCTATTTACCTTCTGACAGAAGGTGATGGACCATTATGCAAAATGAAGCACACATTTTTGGACATGCCCAATACAATTTATTTTCCCTAACTATATGTATTTGTTACAAGACTTTCTCTTTTTCTAGTGGGAGAGAGGAGGTTGGTGGGAAAAACAAAAACTTCATAATTAAAAAGAAAACTTAAAATGAACATCAAAATTAAAAAAAAACAAGTGTGGGGTAAAACTTTTGAAGTATCAATAAAACCTTTTAAAAAATAAAAATGCTTATACATTGATTAATTCTTTAACTTCTTTTGCATATTTTATAAGTAAGTATTTTAATCTTCAATTCCAAAGGTACTAAACTTGTTTAAAAAATATCTTGGTAACTGTATTTTAACATAATTGATTTCCATTGTAATATTTTATTTTGTGCATTTCAAAGTGTTATTCTGAAACAAAATGAAAACAGGTTTACTTAGGAATAAAACCTTTGAGCCCATGCTTCTATGACTTTTCATTCTAAGGTTCTAAGACATTAGGATTACAAGTTTGTATGACCTTATGGTTCTAAAACTTGGGTTATTTTAGATTTCTATAACACTACCTTTGTAGGAGGCCCATTTTAGGGTCGGACAACTCAAACTATAAGGAAGTTCTTTCGCCTGTTGAATTAAGATCTGCCTCCTACTAATTTCTATCCATTGCTTCTAACTTTGATTTATGGGCCCAAGAAGAAGTCCCTTTTCCATTACCTTCCCTCTTAAAATATTTGGACAGCAAGCATGTCCCCTCTAAGTCTTCTTTTCCCCATTTCAACCAAGCCTTATGTAATCTGCCCAGGGAATGCATAGAATCTGAGTTTGAGAGTTAGAAGGGAACAGCAAACATCAAGCCTAATTGCCTCTTTTTATGGGAGCAGAACCAGGAGTTTGGAGCATGAATCAGGAAATGCAAATTAAAAAAAAAACTGGCTTGCAAAACAACAACAAAAAAAGAAGAGGCTGAAATAGTAAATACTTTTCCCTGAGGCTCTGAAGTCTGGAGCTCTGGTTCTCTACGGTGTCTTCATAGGATTCAGTTGATTTCCAAATCTGCCTCACTCTCAACACAAACTAGATGCTGGATTTCCTTCAGGAATCCAGACTTCAGCAGTTCTGCCTTACTGCAGCTCTTCTTTCCTGGCACAGGGGTCTTCTTTAAACCATGATGAATTATCCTCGTTAGTAACAACAGTAAAGGTACCTCTGCTCCGGTAATCTGCGATGCCACTGCCCTAGGCTGGGTGGGCATCATTTTCTGCTGTGCTCTCTCTCTCTCTCTGTGTCTCTGTTTCTCTCTCTTTGTCTCTCTTCTCTCTCTCTGTCTCTCTCTCTCCCCTCCCCTCTCTCTTTCTCCTCAAGGTAGAGGAGGAACCCAAAGGTTTTGAATGTCAGAGCTGGAAGGAGCATTTGAGTTCAGAGTCTGAGCTGAAAGGGACTTTAGGAATCATCATCTGACCCCTTATTACAAGGGGCCTTAGAACCTGGAATGTAGAGTATCTGAGCTGCATAACATTTTAGAGATGTGAGGGTCTTTACAATATGGGTTATTGGTGCTAGGAAAAGCCTTAGCAAGTATGTAAGGCATTCTCCTTATTTTATAGAGGAGAAGTTTGAGGATTCAAAAGGAGAGGGTTTTGTAGAGGGTCAGCAACAGAACCAGGGACTTGAAGCCTGATTTCCCGATTCCCACACTTATGTGCTTTTTACTGATCTGCTATGGAGTGGCTGTCTTTCAAGGCATCCAGGGGCTTCCAATCTAGAAGCTGACCTCTTCTGTAGCTCTTCATCATCCTCATCTTATCAGATCTCTCTTCCTCTTGAATGCCACCTATTTAATATAATTCAGAAAACGCTCTATCATCATGCACAAGTTCCAACTTCTGATGGCATTTAAATCCCAACTAGGCCTAGAACCCCGGTATTCTGACCTCTAGGCCAAAGTGCTTTCTTTTTCTTTTGTGTATGTGAAATGTTTTATTGATTTTCTTTTTCTTAAACATCATTTCTCAAAGACATCCCCCTCACTAACCTTCTCTCATAAGAAAGAAGTAAAGCAAAAGAGTTCTATACATTGAGCATGACTGAGAATGTACCATGTTTCCCCAATAATAAGACACTGTCTTATTAATTTTTTTTGGACAGAAAAACACCAGAGGGCTTATTTTCAGGGGAGGGCTTATTTTAATGAACATTGACAGCAATTTTAATAAACAGGTAAATGTGAACAAAAAAATGTACCTTTATTCAATAAGCAAATCACTGGGGAAGAACAGGATAATGCACTCACTGCTGCAGCTCTGATTGGATGCAGCTTGGAGCGCGGCGTGCGTTTCACCCGGGGGGGGGAGGGGACGGTGCATACAGAGGGTACCATAATGTAGCGTGTAGCGCAGGGGATCACCTTCACTACAGTAGCAATCTCAATAGGGCTTATTTTCGGGGGAGGGCTTATTTTAGAGGAATCTTACACAGTAAGGGGAGGGCTTATTTTCGGGATAGGTCTTATTATCGGGGAAACACGGTATGCCTCATTTCATACCTTGAGGCCACCTCTCTGCTGAGAGCTGGCAGATATGCTCAACCATCCACCCTCTGAAGTCATGACTTCCCCTTGGATTAATCAGAATTCTGAAGTTTTTATATGCTTTTTTCTTTTATATTATGTTTATTACTGTGTAAATTGTTCTCCGGGTTCTGCTTAGTTCATTCTGCATCAGTTCATTTAAGTCTTCCAGAGTTTCTCCAAATGCTTGATATTTTTCTTTTGGCAACAATTGATTAATCAACTAGCACTTATTAAATATCTACTGTATGCCAGGCACTATGCTAAGTGATGGGGATACAAAGAAAGTCAAAAGGCAGTCTTTGCTCTCGAGAAGCTCACAGTCTAGTGAGGGAGACACTGTGCAAACAACTGTGATGGAAATAAGATATGAATGGAATAAATTGAGGATAATCTCAGAGGGAAGACACTAAAATTAAGGATGACTAGGAAAGGCTTCTTGCAGAAATTGAGACTTTAGCTGAGGCTTAAAGCAAGCCAAGGAAGCCAGATGAGAAGGAAGAAAGATATGGAACATTATATTATGGGTTTTGTTGTGGAGTCATTTCAGTTATATCCAACTCTTCAGGACCCCATTTGGGGTTTTCTTGGCAAAGATACTGGAGGGGTTTGTCATTTTTTCTCCAGCTCATTTTACAGATGAGGAAACTGAGGCAAACAGGGTCAAGTGACTTGCCAAGGGTCACACAGCTATTAAGTGTCTAAGGCAGGATTTGAATTTAGGAAGATGGGTCTTTCTGACTGTAGACCTAAGACTCTATCCACTGTGCCCTCTAGCTTCTACTATATTATGGGAATATAACACAATTTGTTCATCCATTCTCTCAGGAGGGGTGGAGAACCTATGGCCTTGAGGTCACATGTGGCTCTCAAGTTTGGATTCAGTCAAAGGGCCACACTTGAGAACATAGAGGGCCACATGTAGCCTTGAGGCCACAGGTTTCCCACCCTTGCATGTATGGGTACTCACTTTCCTTCCAGTTTCCTGTTACTATTCCAATGTTTTCTTTCACACCCCACAGTAAACTTTTTCATCTCTAAGGGGTCTCCAAGTATCAAGATGCAGGGATACATGAGATTGAGTTCACCTTAATACCACGTGAGGAGTCTAGTTTGGCATTCTGCTCATTCAGGTAAATGAATGACATGTTGTAAAAGATTTTTGAAGAAGATATTGAAAATTTAAAAAGTTTTAACTTTTACTGGGGTAGGTTCTTTCCTCTTCAGAACACTCACTTATCCAGAAGATTCAATTTCTTAGGCTTCCAGATGTCTGAGGGTTTGCTGTATCAATCCTTTCACCCAATTCCTAAATATAGCTTTAGCTGGTGTAGATCATTAAAGGTACAAATAATAAGTTCTTAGTGACTATAGATTATAATGAGTGATGACCTTGGGCTATAATACAGTGAAACTGCTGCTATTATTACTATTGTTCAGGGGTTTTCTCCTTTACCAATGGGCTTTGAGTGTCTGTGCTCTTTGGGTTCTGGTATCTATATTTTTTCTATCTCTTTATTCATTCTATCTCTCACTTCTTACTGCCTGTAGCAGTCTCTCATTTTAATAGGCTGTGACCCTGGAAAGCTGATATCCAAACTTATTAAAAGAGTGTATAAAAGAAAGGTCAAAAGGTTTTAAGGAAGGGTCTGAGCACCTCTTCTGCAAGTGACAAATTGGAATGCATCCAGAGAAGGCCAGTGAGTAGACTGTAGACCATGCTAGATTTAGCTGAAGGAAGTTGGTATGTTTAGATTGAAGAAGAGAAAACTTAGGAGTCATATGAGGGATATCTTCTGAAGGATGATTGTAGGGAAGATGTCTTAGACTTACCTCATGACAAATGTGTGTGAGATGTCATTTCTGCAAAGGAATTGTGAGCTGCCTAGTTCTAGAAGGTGGAACTGGATCTCTAAGAGGGAGGTAGATTTCAGCCCAATATGAGGGGTAAAAATTCCTGATGATTAGAGCTGTTCAAACTGTTGAATACTAGGGAGTCTCCTATTACTTGACATCATCAGACAGCCTGGATGTAAGATTTTTGGTTATTTTAGGAAAGAGACTCTTTCTCCAATATGGACTGGACTAGGTGATCTCCAAGGTTCTTCTCTATTCTGATATTCCAGATGTCTATGAAATATATGAGCTTTAGTGGTATCAATCTTGGATTCTCAGAAGTCTAGCACTAATGCTTTTCTAATTTTTGGCCACTTCCAGATAGGGAAATACGCTGAAGAACTGAGTTGTAGAGACGTGAAATATGACTATGAATTTATATAGGGTAAGAGGATATGTTATGATGGAAGAACCTTAGACTTGGGGTCAGAAGATCTGGGTCCAAGTCCTACTTTGATTCTTACTCACCATTTGACCTTGGGCAAATCATTTAACTTTGCTGGAACCCAGCTTGCTTATCTGTAAAATGTAAGAGTTGACCTATATATGATGGTTTCAGCCCTCTTTGTGTTTTTTTAATTAAATTCATTTTTTAATAAACAAAAATCTCTTTTCTCTCCTGTCCAACCCTCCATTGGAACCGCCCCCCCCCCACCAGAACCTTCGTAATGAATACATATATTGAAGCAAAACAAATTCCCACCTTCACCACATCCAAAGACTTGTATATCTCAGTCAATACTCTGAGCACATCAACTTCCTGTCAGGAAGTGGGTAGAAGGTTTTATCATGGGTCTCCTGGAATCATAGCCGGTCATTGCATTGACCAGAGTTCTTAAATCTTTAATAATTATTTCAAATGTTTTTGTATCCATTGTTCTCCTAGTCATGTTGACTTCATTCTGGATCAGTTAATACAAATCTTTCCAGTTTCAGAGAAACTTACTTTCATCATTTCTTACAAGACAATTCTATTCCATTTCATTTATGTATTATAATTTATTCAGCCATTTACCAATTGATGGGCACCCCTAAGGTGCCCTTTGGATCCCTTTTTTTGATCTAAAATATTTTCCAGTCCAAAAGAACCCTGACTTGGGAATCAGAAGATCTGGGTTCGATCCAACAAAACATTTACTAAGTATCTACCTATGTACTTATATGTGGGAATAGATACGAATAAGGAATAAGACTTAGTACCTGGGGCATAAGACTTGCACACAAATTACTATGAGTTTGGAGAGATCCTAAAAGAGCACTATGAGAGATTAGACAAGGGAGGCATTATTTCTGAAAGGGGCTTAAAAAAAAAAAAAGATTTCTGGGCTATGAAGTGGTAGCCCCAGGAGTGTTTGCTGTCCAGGTCAGGGGCCCCTGTATTTGCTTCTTACCTTGCTCTTTCCAGTCCCAGCCCTTTGGTGATAGGCCTGGTAGTGGACCTTGTGGTTGGTGGGAAGACTTGCCCTCCGAGTTGATCAGGCCCCTTCCAGGCCTGCGTCCACCACGCCTTCCCGCACAGGCCGCTGCGCCTTCCCGGCCTGCGCCCGCCGCGCTGCCGCCGCCGCACCTTCCCGCGCAGGCCACCGCGCCGTCGCCCGCTATTATTCCTTATTAGAACTTGTCCTTCGCATCTATGTATTGATAAATCTGGAAACGGCCACAGCTGCTGCTGATCTGGAGTCCCTCTGGCTGGCGGCTGGTCAGGCCCGCCCTGGGGCTAAAGCCTCAGCGTGGGGCTGGGCTCGGCTCCCAGAGCGTTGCACTGGCCGATTTCTGCCGGCCTGCCGGGCTGTTCTCAGCGGGAGGTTAGCTTCTCTGTGTCATTTTGTGGGTTCTGCAGCTCCAAAGTTTGTTTAGAGTCCCCTTTTTACATGGATTGGGGAGGGTGGAAGCTGGAGCTGCGGGAGGGTCATGCTTCTACTCCGCCATCTTGGCCAGGGAGGCATTATTTCTGCTTGTGAGAGGTGCAGTGATTATAATGCCAGAGAAGGTTCCCTGGAGGAGATGGCATTGCAAGTCTGCTTTGAAGAAAGTGAAGGGTTTCAATGTGTAGAGATTTGAGGGGAGACTAGGTGAAATATAGAAGAATAAGTCTGGAGTAGGCTAAATTGTCTGATTTTGCAGAAACATGGAGTTCTTGAAGGCAATTAATGTGAACTAAGGCTGAAAATATTAAGTTGTCAAGTTATAGAGGGCTTTGAATGCCATATTAAAGACTTTGGACTTTATTCTCTAGGCAATAGGGAGTCACTGATAAAATTTTTTGCTTTTCTTTTTCTCAAGAAAGTAATGTGATCAGGTTAGGAAGATTAATCTGGAAGTAGTGTGAATGATGAATTAGAGCAGGGGAGAATAGAGGCAGGAAGAACAGTTAGAAGGATATTAGGATAGTTCAGAAATGAGGGATGAAGGCCTGAATTAGGATTGTAACTGTCATGTCAATCACATTTCTGCCACGTGCTAGCCACGTGACTTTTGTGTTTCTGAGCTTTAGTATCCTCTCTCTCAAATGGGGCTGATGATACTTCACATGACCTACTTCACAGGGTTGGTGAGAGGATCTAATGAGATAATGTATAGGAAAAAGCTTTTTTAAACATTAAGCTCTCTATAAATGTCAGCTATTATTGTTGCTGTATTTATTTTCATTTTTCCTGTTAGCCTTAATTGGGAACCTACTATGTATTGAACTCTATGCTGGGACCAGTGGGGAAAAAGGAGAGATGAAACATGAACCTTGCCTTTAAGGAGCTCATAGTTAATCTAGGGGGAAAATGACACATACCCATGAAAAAAATTGTCTTTTTAAAAAACAAAACAAGGCAGTATAAACTCAAGGCCAGGTATAGGTAGTCAGAAAGGTGACAGGAGAGATAAAGCACTATGAACTCAGAAGCCGTGAGACTCAGGTTGAGTCCTGAAGAAGAGATGGATCTGTACAGATAGAACAAGCTGTTAGAATTGCTACTAGAATTTAGTCTAGTTCTAACTGATGTCCCAGGTCAACTAGTGTTTCACCAGTTTCCAGTTTCTTAACATTAGCTCTCCAATTGAATCTTTTCTCCCATCTGTGTCCCTGGCAAATACTTTGAGTTGAATGTTATCCTGAAAGTAGGAATATATCGATTACTTCAGAGATTGGTATCTCAAGTGTGTATATTTATAGCTTTCAGCACAACCTGCATTTGGGGGGGGGGGGATCAGGGCCAAAGGAATCAGAAAATGACGTGTAGGAAAAAGAGCATGGGAATCAGGAGGCATTAGGATTCCAGATCATAATTCTAGATTCAGAAAGGACCCTAGAGACCATCTAGGGCTGGTCCAACCCCCCCTGTCTTATAGATAATGAAACTGAGGCCCAGAGAGCTTAATCCTTTTGCCCAAGGTTATACAGATAGAGATGGGATTTGAACTCATGTTCTTTGACTATAGATCTGGTACTCCCAGCTCTGATAGTTTTTTTTTTTTACTGTGATTTCTACCTCCACAATATATGTCCAGTTCTGTGGTCACTACCCTAGTTAAGGTCCCTGTTATCTCTCATCTGGACTACCTTAATAACCTAATTTTGTCTCCTCACTTCCACTTTCTCCAGTCTTATTATCTTTCTCATACTTTACAATCCTTCTCACATATATCTCATTATCTTCCTGACTAAAATGTCCACTTCTCCTAATTTTCCTCTTACTTTCAAGTGCACCATCATCCTCCCAGTCACCTGTGTTAACAACCTAGTTGTCATCCTTTGACTTTCTACTCTTTTTCTTCCTTTGCTTCCCCCCTTCCATATTCCTCCCTCCCCTCCCCCCAGCCATATTCAATCTACCTTCTTAACATTTCTCACATATGCTTTCTTTTTCCCTCTTAGACTGCCACTGGCTTGGTTTATTTATCACCCATACCTAGATTCATACAGCCAGTCCTCTGGTTTGGTTTCCTCATCTCTCCCCTTTCTAGTACATTTTTTTTAAAGCAATTGGGGTTAAGTAACTTGCTCAAGGTTACACGGCCAGGTGTTTCTGGGTGGGTGCTAAGTGTCTGAGCCCGGATTCGATCCCCAGGTCATCCCGACACTGGGGCCGGTGCTCTTACTCACTGTGCTACCTGGCCGCCCCCTTTAGTACATTTTTTACTCAACTATCAAAGTGATCTTTCAAAAACACAGGTTTGATGTCACCCTGTCCCACCTCGATTTGATCAACTCCAATAACTCTATTACCTTCAGGACCAAATATAAAATCCTCCCTTTGGTTTTTAAAGCCCTTTGTGCTCTGACCCCTTTCTACCTTTCTTGTCTTCATCTTCTTTCACCTTACTATACCCTCCTAGCTTTTCCATATACCCTCATTTAGTGACACTGGCTTCCCTGCTGTTCCTCAAGGTATTCCATCCCCCAACTCTGTATTTTCACTGGCTGTCTCTTGTGCCTGGAATGTTCTCCCTCATCATTTCCACCTCATGGTATCCTTAAAATCTCAGTTAAAATCTCATCTTCCTCAAGAAGCTTTTCCCAATCCCTCTTGACTGAGAGAGATTGGTGGCACAGTGGATAGAATGCTGGACTTGAAGTCAGGAAGATCTGAGTTTAATTCTAGTCCCAGACACTTATTAGCTGTGTGACCCTGGACAAGTCACTTTGTATGCCTCAATTTCCTTATCCGTAAAATAGGGATAATAGCACCTACCTCCCTGGGTTGTTGTGAAGCTCAAATGAGATGAGAATTGTAAAGTATATAGCACAGTACCTAGCACATAGTAAGGGCTTAATAACTATTTGTTAATGTGATTTGATGTGTAAGAGTTCTAGGACACTGATCTGACAATATCATTCCCTTGTTAACAGGCAAACAAAAATAAAAACAAAAAAAACCTTCAGTGGCTTCTAGTTGCCTCTAGTATAAAATACAAATTCCTCACCTTGACATTTAAGACCTTCTATAATCTGGCTCCAGTCTGCCCTTCTAGCATTATTCCACATTACTGACCTTCATGGCAAAATTAGATTAGTGGCTTTTCCTTGAATTTGACCTTGTATTTGCCACTTCTGTGTATTTACACAAATTTTTCTCCATGGTTAGAGTTCACTTCCTCCTCAGATCCACATATAATTTTTTAAAAATTATTTTCAGTTCTGAAGACTCTTCCTCCACCTTCCATCAAGAAGGCAAGAAAAATAAAATCCATTACAAATATGTATACTCATGGAAAATAGTCTCCCACACTAGTCATGTTCCCTGCCCTCCATGCCCCCTCTCCAAACAAAGAAGAAAAAGAAAAATAGAAGAAAACATATTTTTAAATTTTAATGAATATTTTAATGTTATGCATAACAGAACATTATGAATACAATGGGAACAAAGTTTTATCAATTTAATAAAAAAGAAATCCAACATAAAGAAGAGAGGTAATAATTTGATACCTATATTATAGTGTTAATTTTCTTTTCTTTTTTTTTTTTTTAAGCAATTGGGGTTAAGTAACTTGCTCAAGGTTACACAGCCAGTTATTATTCCTGGGTGTGGTGCTGAGTATCTGAGCCCGGATTTGATCCAGGTCATCCCGACACTAGAGCCGGTGCTCTTACTTGCTGAGCCACCTGGCTGCCCCTAAGCAATTGGGGTTAAGTAACTTGCTCAAGGTTACATGGTCAGGTGTTTCTGGGTGGGTGCTAAGTGTCTGAGCCCGGGATTCGATCTCCAGGTGTTCTCAACACTGGAGCCGGTGCTCTTACTTGCTGTGCTACCTGGCCACCCCTATAGTGTTAATTTTCAATATTATTATTCCCAACTTGTGGGTAAAACAATTCATTTTGCATTCCAAACTCTAGAATCATAATTTTCATGTGATATTAATGCAGAATTATAGCATGAAAACAAAAATGTTTTTTAAAATAAATTTCCTTTATTTTCCATTAAATCAATAAAATCTTTGATTGCTACAGGTCTCCTTTAATAATAACAATTTTCTCTCTCTCTCTCTCTATCTATCTATCTATCTATCTATCTATCTATCTATCTATCTATCT
>NW_027186372.1:32352516-32363614 GCF_028583685.1 Petaurus breviceps papuanus | reverse complement strand
TCTATCTATCTATCTATCTATCTATCTATCTATCTATCTATCTATCTATCTATCTATCTATCACTCCCACTACTGGAATCACAGATTGCAAATGCCATATTTACACCCCAAAATCAAAACCAAACCAAACCAAAACCAAGTATTGTATAAAATCTGAAAACCAACACTGTTGAGTTTAAACATTTATATTTAAAACTTAAAAATGTATTAAGGTTTTTTACCTTATTTAAGAAAATGTACTTTAATCTGCACTGAGTTCATTCTTCTCTGGAGGTGGTCAAAGCCATATTTCAGAACCTGTATCCATTCAAGGCTCAGGTCAGTTTCCATCTCCTCTGTGAATCATTCTCTGATCTTCCCATTTGTTCATTTTTAAAAATCCTTCCTCAGATTTCCTTTTGTGTACTTCTCTGTGTACAGGTTGTATCCCCCAGGAGAATGTCACTTCCCAGAAGGAAGGCATTTTTTTTTGTCTTTATAGTCCTAGCGCCCAGCACAGGGTTTTGCACATAGTGGGTAATTAATAAATGTTTGCTGAATTCAAGTGAATTGAATTGACCTTAAACTAATCACTTAGACTTTCTGTTATTTTGTTTTTCCATCTGTAAAGTGAGAAAAATAACCTTGTCACATGTAAAAAGGTGGTATTACAGAGGAGGCAGCAGGCTACTGAGGATAGACCTCATGAGACTGCAACACTTGGTTGAGGAGCATCTCTGCTCTGTGGCTTGATCCTCAGCTCTGCAGATGGCTTGTATACATAACATATATATATATATATATATACATACATTTTTTTTATCATAGAAGCATAGGTTATTACAGGTAGAAGAGGTCAGCTTAGTCCCTTTTTCCTTTCACCACAATTTCCTCATGTCCCTTCCCCCATTTTACAGATTCACAAATTAAGACTGAGAGAGGAAAACAATTGCAAAGTCATATAGGTACTAACAGGCAGACAGGTGTTAAACACAATCTTCTGACTGGAGTCTGGGATATTTCCATTAATTAAATAAATTCATTATTTAAACAGGAAGTGGTCAAACTCTGGGGAACTGGCTTGCTTTGATCAAGCCAGAAGGTAGTTAATTCATTTATGTTGAATCATCATCATCATCTTTGAGCATTCGACAAAAAGTTGTTTTAGAGCAGGACCATTATCACAGATAGAACTCTTGCCCACAATCATTTGGATGTAACATTGATTGACAAAAATTTAAGAACAACTTTTGAAATAGATGTTGTCAAATACTCATAATCTATAAACTACATGAAATCAAAAGCTTTCAAAATGTAGAAACCTATTGGAAAAAATCAGAACCATGTCATCAACCATGTGAAAACATGTCATCATCCTGCTTGTCCTTGTTGTCGAAAAGCAAAGATGCTTTCACTGAGCACACGGAAGACCTTACATCTTAATACATTTATTCAGTTACAAAAAGCAGCCATCCTGCCCACCTGTGCAATAACCACATAAATATAGAAGAGCAAATATAAATGAATATTAGGATGATGGATTGTTGCAGAACCATTTCTATAGGAATTCCTTTGAGAAGGATGAGAACAGTGAGATAATAGTAAGAATTTTCATTTCTATGGCATGCTAACATTTACATATTTTTCTTTCTGTTCCCTCACACCTGGATTATTGCAATAACTTGCCTGTAGGTCTGACTGCCTCAGCTCTCTCCTCATTCTAATCCATCCTCCATTCAACCACTAAAGCAATTTTCCTAAAGCATGTCACTACCCTGCTCAGTATACTCCAGTGGCTTCCAATTGCTTCCAGTGTCAAATACAAAATGCTATTTGGCATTCAAAGCCCTTCATAAACTAGCCCCTCCCCCTTTCCAGTCTTCTTCCACCTCACTCCCTGCCATATACTCTTTGATCCAGTGTCACTGACCTCCTAGCTGTTCCACAAACCAGATACTCCATCTCATGGTTCTACATGTTATCTCTGGCTGTTACTTGTTCCTTTAATGCCCTTCTTCCTCTGTTCCAGCTACGGACCTCCTTGGCTTCCTTTAAATCCCAACTCCACCTTCTGTAGGAAGCCATCTCCAACCTTTATAATTCCAGTGCCTTCCTTCTGCTAATTATTTCCTATTTTATCCTGTATATAGCTTACTTTGTATATAAATCATTTGCATGTTGTCTTCCTCATTAGATTGTAAGCCCCTTAAGGCCAGGAACTTTTTGCTTCTATCCCTAGTGCTTAGCACAGTGCTTGGCACACAGTAGGCATCTAATAAATGTCTATTTATACATCATATGAGATAAGCAAATATCAAGTGGGATAATATTTGTAAGAAGTATTTATCCTAGTGCCTGGCACATAGTAGATGCTTATATAAGTGTTTTCCCCTTTTTCCTTCCTTACAACAACCCTTTGAAGCAAGTGCTTTTTCATTTTTTACAGATTAGGAAATTCAGATCCAAGGAGGGAAAATAATTTGCTAGCCAGTCTAGGAGCCGGGACTCACCTCAAGCTACTCAAACTCCGAGTCCAGTGATCTTTTCTACTATGCTATGAAATATACCTGCTGACATGATTAAATTCCTGATGTTGGCCAGTCAGCACATTCCCTTCCCAGAAAGTCCACATGGGAAACCAAATTAATAATGAAGGTTGCTTGGTGAACTTATAGCAAAGGGAGCTCTGTGATCTTAAGGGATATTGGCTTCAGCTGTAATAGCCTGATGCATTATTGTTCTCTACTACTGTTAGACACACACACACACACACACACACACACACACATTATCAAGGCAGCATGGCATGGAGGATATGGAGAGAGAGCCAGCTTCCAAGTCAAGAAGATCTTGGTTCAAGTCTTCCCTTTGACACAAACTGGCTGTATGACCTTGGGCAAATCACATAACCTCTCAGATTATTAGGCAATGTTCTGAGACTGTAAGCTCACGAATAGTTCCCTATCTGCATTATTTAAGAGTTCCTTTACTAGGATTTCTCTCCAGCCATGAAGTCGTAGGTTCAGTCAGTGCTTCCTTCCTTTCCTTCCTTCCTGTTACTGCGCCCCCCCATCCCCCCACTTCTTGCTGGTAAGGTAGCCATAAGGCTCATGATGGCTGATCAGAATATCTTTTGCTTTGGACAACATGGTATCATCATTGACATAGACTCTCCAACTTTTCCTTCTCAATATTCCATGTCATTTAACTGCCTTAAAATGGGTGCTTTATAACAATGAATTGAGAGCTAACATTTAGTAGTTCTGAATTTTGCTCAACTCACACAGTCTTGTTTTTTCTCTCTCTTTCAATAGGAAAAATTCCTGGCAATGCAACGGGAAAGATCTTAACTGAGGAATTGGGAACCTTAGGTTTTTGACCTCTCTTTGCTAATGATTTCTTGATGTCATCACCATAGACTGTCAGGACTGGAAGGGATCCTGAAACACAAGATCTTGAAGCTGGGGATTTTTCTGCTTATACATTCTCTGGTCTAGCTCCCTCCTTTGACACACTGTGCTCTATGTAACCAAGTATACGTAAACTTAATGGTCCTGAAGTCAGAAATATTTGAGTTCAGATCCAACTTCATACACTTAATAACTGTATGACCCTGGGCAAGCCACTTAACTCTGTTTGCCTCATTTTCCTCATCCATAAAATGGGGATAATAATAGCCCCTACTTCCCAGGTTGTTGTATGTGGATTAAATGAGATAATAATTGTAAAGTGCTTAGCATAGCTGGCACATAGTAAAGTGCTATGTATATATGCATATTATTGTTGATAAAAGTGAAATTTAGTATTTTGCGATGTAACATTTGGATCATAGCTCTAGAATGTTAGGTCCTTGGAATTCCAGTGGAATTTAGGTTTGATTTGCTGACAAAGTAGTTAACAAAAGGAGAGAATTGTGGGTAGTTACTACCTCCTCATCCCTTCCCTTCCCCCTTCCTCCCTTCCACTTCTCCTTCTGCTCCTCCCCCTACAACCGTGGTCATCAATATTCTCATCTGAAAAGAAGGGGCTAGACTGCTAACATTCCATGTTCCACCCTTGGCGCTAACATTCTATGCTCTTAGGTCCCTTTCAGTGTTAACATTACACTGTGGTTGCCTCATCTTTGGTGTTCTTGGCTCCCTTCTAGCACTGATATTCTATGGTCTAAGACCCTTCCAACTCTGAGAGTGAAGGTTCTCAGGTCCATTGCAACTTGTACATTCTATGATTCTAGACTTCTAAAATGAGACCCAGAGGTAGATAGACACTTTTCTCTAGTGACTGGATTAATATAGGATGTTTTCCTATCTGATAGTCAGTGTTGCCTTCACTGATAAACCATCTGTCTTAGAATATCACCTTTCCTTTGCAAAAGCAGCATTTCAGACACATTTGTCATGAGAGAAGGCAGTCGATAACCAGCCTTCATTTGACCTTTAAATTACCTTCGCCTTATCGGCTTTGCCAATTGGCTCCTCTCTTTGAGAGCAAGGGGGTTGATTTGAGATGAATAGATTTCCTACTCATGGAGATGTTACCCTGATGTTCTTAAGCATCCAGTCTGAACATGCCCTTTGAGCTGTAATAGCATCATCAGCCAGAGACTACTTGGGGTCAATGAGATGACTTCTGTTGGGTGGCTCAGGCCAATTTAATTCTGGAGGAGCTGGAATCTAGGCTGACCAAGAGCATCATTTTATAGCCTTAGAAATTATCTGGTTAAAATCCCTTCATTTTACAGAGGAAGAAATTGAGGTCCAGAGAGGGGGGAAACACTTTGAGGAAAAAATGGTCTTGCAAGACCCCAAACTAGAACATCTTCTGAGTACAAAGTCAGTATTCTTTCCATTACACTGTACTGAAGAAGGAAGGAACATCCTGGAAGAAGGGCAGGGCAAGATTGCTGCTGGGGAGAGGCTGCAGTTATGTTGGCTTTCTGAAGAACTCCTCCATCCCTGGGGGTAGGTATGGTTGTTAGTTACTACATGAATGCATATGCACTGTGCGTGTGGCATCATAAACCTGGTATGGTGGTAGATTAAGACCCTCTGGGGCCTCTTGGCAGCAAAGCTTTAGGCAGAGCTGTGCTGGAGCCAGCTCAAGAGCTGATTGTTAATTTTCAATGTGAGCATTTACACCTCGGAAATCAGCAAACTCTACAAATCAGAGCTTGATTTGTTGTTTTGTTGATTGTCTAGACTAAAGAAAGTGAAAGAGAAAATGTTAATAAGACAGATTCATCTTGAAAATGTGCCATGCAGCCGGTTATTAAACATTTGCCAGCATACCCTTGGCTTTAGGGGACCTTTCCTTTTAATTTGAGTGTAAAAATGAGTTTGTAAATTGTGGCGTACTGAAAAACCTTTGTAATTTTGAGTTCTGTACTTAGGACAGATTATCTCCTGTTTAGATTTAGCCCTCTAGAACCACCCCTCCTCCTTACCAGGAGGTCTCGTCTACCTCTCTAATTTTGCTGGAAACTCTCAGCTTCTTAACCTCCCTACCTTTAATATAAGATGCAGGAAACTAATCAGATAATGTCTGCTCCTTTTCCAGATCCCCATCCCAGAGCATGCCCATTGTGTGGGACAGCACAGGAGTGCCTGCTCTTCTTTGGAAGGAGGGGCAAGAGCTTGGCATAGTCCAAGTCCTAAATCTAAAAGAATCTCTTGAATGATTTCTCTCCCTAGCACTGTTGTCTCAGGATTATTTCACTGAAACCCTCTGGGTTTTCTTTCAGGCCCCTTCATAAACTGGGATGTATCCTTTTCTTTTGAGTAACTGCTCTCATGTTAAGCCATAAGGCCTTTTCCTGTATGGATTAAAATGAGACAGATAAAAGTCTATTGCCTTTCCCATCGCTATCTGGTTTGCTTCTTTAGTAGAACTCTCAAAGTCACCCCAAAGCAAAAAGTAAACATATAAACAGAGGTACATTACTATAACACATTTGCAAATATTACTTATGTTCATACTTCAGGAATCTATAATTTTAGCAGCATGGAACTCACTTCACTGATGTAGATTTCAACCACCCCACACTGTAATAGCCTACCTTCATGAGTTTCTATGACTAGAAAAGCTCATCAGTGATAGTGATCTAGGGTTGTGAATTCCTCTGAAGTTAGTGGGGTTGGTCCTTAGGTGACAGACACATAGTCCATTGTGGGGTCTCCCCTTAAAGTCTTTTTGCCTTGGTAGGCAGAGACAAGAGGTAGGCAAGACAGAGCTTGTCCTTTCCTGGTAGTCTTTGAGAATCCAGGCTCATCTGTACACTCTGATGAGACATCAGACTAGGACTCTGGTGGAAAGTTTCAAAATATTACATTTATAAGATGAAAAATAGATCTGTTTTTTAGTATTTCAATTATAATGTTTAATGAATGTTTTCTCCAATTTCCTTAGCTTCTTACCTTTTTATTTTTCCTTTTGGGAGTGATAGTGCCATGAACATGCCCAGAGTCTTCAGGCTCCTCTGTGAAGCCCTCCCTTCCTGATTCTCCCAGCTAACCATGATTCTGTCTTCTTTTTCTTCCCTTAATGCTCTGTTTGCCATTTCAATGCAGTTAGTAACTTTCTAATATGTGTTACAGTTATTTGTGTACATGTATGGTCTCCTCTGTGAAGGTAGAGACCATTTTATTCTTCATCTTTGCATCCTCAACTCTAGCCCAAGGCTTTGCCTATATTAGGCACTTAATAAATTATGACTGAATTAAATTGAAATCTAAGGAAGTAGACCTAAGACCCTAAGGGAGACTTAAATCTAGTAGGTCTTCTTTCTTTCCAGGAATCCTATATTCTCAGAGGCTCCTGGGAATTAGTCTATTCATTAGGTTATCATCTATTTGTGCACATGATGGGAAACGATAATGGAGAGGGTTTTTTTGGTGGTTTTACATTATGGGGGCTTCTTGAATCCCCTTATTATAGACATTTTCCAAATCTCTGTTTTGAGCCCTCTTTTTTTTTACCCAGATGGAAACTTTTCTCCATGAGTATCACTCTCCTATATGTATTCTCTACCTCAACAGAATGTAAGCTTCATAAGGGAAGAGACTGTTAATACTTTCATATTTTTATCCCCAATGCCTAGCACAGTTCTTGGCTCATGTTTAGCTATCTCAGTTGTGTCTGACTCTTTGTGGGATTTCTTGGCAAAGATGTTAGAGCCTATTTCCTTTTCCAGCTCCTTTTCCAGATGAGAAAGCTGGGGTAAGCAGGGTGAACTGAGTTGCTCAGGCTCACATAGCTAGTAAATGTCTGAGGCTGGATTTGAACTTGGGTCTGCCTGACTCTAGACCTGACACTCTATCCACTGTGCTACCTAGTTGCCTGATTAGGTCATAGTAGGCTTTTATTAAATGATTCTAATCAGTCAATTAATTCTCAACATTCTCTCCCTTGATGATCTCAATCACCTTCATAGCTTCTACTACACATATATGACTTCCAAATCTACATTTCTCCATTTCAGATGTCTGTTTCCTGCTATCACATCATCATTTTCACCTGGACATCCCACCAGCATCTCAAACTCAGCATATTAAAAAATGAACCCATCTTCCTCTCTTCAAACCTTTCCTTCCTCCCAGTTTCTCTACTTGTGACATTTCTATGGTTCAAAGTTTTTGGAAGTTTGAAACCTCAGAGTCAACCATGATTTCTTTCCCCCACATCCAATCAGATTCGAACTTTCACATCTGTACTCTTCTCTCTGCATTGCCATCGCCTTAGCTGACTCATTACCATGAGTGTAGCACAGGGGAAAATTACAATAGGTCACTAGTTCTCTCAGCCCCTAGTTTCTCCACCTCCATCCTATCCTTAATATGCTTCCAAAATAATCTGAACATACAGTTCTAATCTTAGTGTTTCTATGATGAAAACCCTCTAGTACTCCCTATTTCTCCTCCCCACTTAATATTATTTTATTTTTTCCAATTACATGTAAAGATAGTTTTCAATATTCACTTTTATACGATTTTGAGTTCCAGTTTTTTTCTCCCTCCCTCCCTCCTTCTTCTTCTCCCTCCCCCGATGGCATGCAATCTGATATAGGCTATATATGTACAATCATATTAAACATATTTCCACATTAGTCATGTTGTGAAAGAATCAGAAAAAAGGAAAAACCATGAGAAAGAAAAAACATAAAAAAGAGGAAATAGTATGTCTCAATCTGCTTTTAGACTCTATTCTTTCTCTGGAGGTGGATAGCATTTTCTATTTTGTGTGTTTTAGAATTGTCTTGGATCATTCTATTGCTGAGAAGAGCTAAGTCTATCAAAGTTGATCATTGCACAATGTTGCTGTTACTGTGTATAATGTTATCCTGGCTCTTCTTGTATCACTCAGCATTAGTTCATGTAAGTCTTCACAGGCCCTTCTGAAATCTGCCTGCTCACCATTTCTTATAGCACAATAGTATTCCATTCCATTCATATACCACAACCTATTCAGCCATTCCACAATTGATGGGCATCCCCTCAATTTCCAATTCTTTGCCACTACAAAAAGAATACTCCCTAAGGAATGAGGCGCAAATTTTGCATTTAAAGCAATCTACTATCTGACACTACTCCAGTCTTGTAATGGGATCTTCCACTAATCTCCCTCATATACTTTAACATGCATCCAAATTGGACAACATGCTATCCTGCGTTTTTCTGTTTTGCCATTTTGACTTGTGCTTTTTCCAGTCTTGTATCATAATACTGCTAATAGCACCATATAATGTAGCAACCACTTTAAACAATGTTGCATTTCTTTCATATCTTCATCCATCAAACATTAATTTATTAAGCTCTTATTATGGAAAGAGCTCTGTGCTAAATCTTAGGAAGGAGATGAGGATGTATAAATTCATGGTTGCCCTCAAAGAGCTTTCAGTCCAGCTGGGGAGATGAGATATGCACACAGATAATTTCAATGCAAAATAGCATGTAATAATAGGAGATATAAAAAGTAGATGATTCCACAGAGTGAGCGAGTAAGCAAGATGACATAAGAATTAGTAGGAGGGAGAGATCCTTCCAACTAAGGGGGATCAGGGAATACTTGAGTGGGATGAGTGGAAAGGGCATTTAAACTAGGCTTTGAACGATGATCAGGATTCCAGCAAGAGGATGTTTTCATTTATCTGAAAGTCTTTTATTTTACTTGCCCTGGGGCTGTGGCAATAGGAAACTGATTTCACCATTGGACATTTAGGAAATTCTTCCTTATATTAGGCTAAAATTGGACCACCAATACCTTTCTCCTACTGGTTCCACTTCTATGCTTAGAGGCCAAGCTGAGTAATTCTCATCCATTTTGCCTAGGATAGCCTTTCATATATTTAAAGATATTATTCACATCTCCCCAAAGTCTTCTTTAGAACAAACATCTTCAATTTGTTCAGTCACAGGGTATAGTTTCTAGTCCCCCTAGGCACTGAACTCTCAGCACACTTTGGCTTATTAGCGGCCCTTTTAAAATATAGCATGGGACCAGAGCTGAATGTGTAGCTTCAGTAATGGCAGAGAACAGGCAGCCACAGTGGGCTGGAGTGGTTTTGTTTGGGGAGGCACAAAGTAGGGCGGTGAGGTGGGTGCCTGCCAAGCTATTGTCAAGTAATGGCTTAGATAGAGTGAAGGCAACAGGCAGTGATTTCCTGTTTTGGCAGCTTTCTTTCTTGGCTGCCTGACTTTTTTCCCCCTAAACTTTGGTTCAATTGTTTTCTTGTATGCTCATGATACCTTCCCAGAGAATACTGCCCTAAAGTGATTGTTTTTTAGTTTTTCTTCTTCATTAATTTAGAGTTTCTTCCCTAGCAGATGCACATTCTTGCTTAGTAGAAGTTCATTAATTCTCCCCTCCCCCGCTCCTACCAGCAACATAATTTAAACAACATTAATCTAGTGTTTAGTAGGAAAATGGTGTTTTTAATGAGAAATACTGCTTGATGAGAGTTAATCTTCTTTTCTGGGGAGAAAAACAATCCAACAATGCCCCTTCCCCCCAATTTAATAGCAAATTGCCACCATTTGTCATAGAAGAAAGGTTTTACATTTTTTTTGTTTGTTTGTTCTATGGTCCTTTTCAGTTCTAGCATTCTATATCTTGTCTTCTAAGATTCCTTACAGTCCTGACATTCTGAATTTTATGACTTAAAGGTTCTGCCATTCTGCCATCTTAGACATGGTAATTTCAAGAGCTGTTTCCAGTTCTGACATTCTGTGTTCTATGCTACAAGTCAGGTTCCTTCCAGCGCTAGCATTCTGTTTTCTAAAGTCTTTTCCAGTTTTGAAATTCTCTATCTTATGGCTTGAGTTTCATTCCAGCTCTGACATTTTCAGACCAAGGATCTAAAGTCCCTTTTAGCTGTGCCCTTCTATTATATATCAAGGTTCTTTCTAGCTCTAACATTCCATGTTCACTGGCAAAAAGAAAAATGAAATAATTAGACCGAGGTTGATATGGCAAGAGATGATTTTTCTCAACCAACACCCTTTGTAAAATGCCCACACACCCTCCCCTAACCACTGGGATATTTGTGTTTTTCTATCCTTTTCTCAGTGACATTGATATAACAGGGCTCCAGTTGGGTAGATTGTGAGTGACCTGCAGACACCACAGCGACGGCTGGGATAATTTATTTTCTTGTAAATCCGGATTATGATGCAGTTACTCCCAGGCCCTATTTTTAGTACCTCTCACTCACGTCTCCTTCCCCCAACCTCCAATCCAGCACACACTCATACACATGTACATATCACGGTCACAGTCAGAATTGCCTGCTCCATGGGCAGATGAGTCCAAGTGTGCTAGAAAGTGCTATCTTGCTTTCTCCTCTCCATTACTTCATTATCCTTTCATCTCTTTGCCATTGTCAGAGTTCCTCCTCCTTTCCATCATACCATGACTCCTTTTCTCCCTTCCTCTCTCAATTATAAAAGGACTCTTTCTCTTCATCATTACACCAGGTTCCCTCCTCAACATAACAGGGTCCCCTCTTCTCACTATGATGTCATGGCCTCTCTTCCTCACTAGAACCCCTTCTATTCTTTTTATACAGACTTTCCATTATTTGCCCATTATCCAACTCTCCCTCCCATCCTTTATTTGTTCTTCTCCC
>NW_027186372.1:32316956-32332516 GCF_028583685.1 Petaurus breviceps papuanus | reverse complement strand
TTTTTGCTAGTATTTTATTTAGAATTTTTGCATCTATATTCATGAGGAAGATTGGTCTATAATTTTCTTTCTCTGTTTTATCTCTTCCTGATTTAGGTATCAGTACCATATTTGTGTCATGAAAAGAATTTTGTAGGACTCTTTCTTCACTTATTTTCCCAAATAATTTGTAGAGTATTGGAATCAATTGTTCTTTAAATGTTTGATAGAATTCACTAGTGAATCCATCTGGCCCTGGAGATTTTTTCCTAGGGAGGTGACTGATGGCTTGTTCAATTTCTTTTTCTGAGATGGGATTATTTAAGTAATTTACTTCCTCTTCAGTTAATCTGGGCAACTTGTATGTTTCTAAATATTCATACATTTCCCTAAGATTGTCAAATTTATGTGCATACAATTGGGAAAAATAATTCCTAATTATTGTTTTGATTTCCTCTTCATTGGAGGTAGATTCACCCTTTTCATTTTTGATACTCATAATTTGGTTTTCTTCTTTCTTTTTTTTATCATATTGACTAAGGGTCTATCAATTTTGTTGGTTTTTTTTTTTTTTATAAAACCAGCTCTTGGTTTTATTTATTAGTTCAATAGTTTTCTTAATTTCGATTTTATTAATCTCTCCTTTAGTCTTCAATATTTCTAGTTTAGTATTTAATTGGGGATTTTGAATTTGTTCTTTTTCTAGGTTTTTTTAATTGCATGCCCAATTCGTTGAGCTCCCTTTTCTCTAATTTAATCACGTATGCACTCAGGGATATAAAACTTCCCCTAAGAACTGCCTTTAATGCATCCCACAGATTTTCATATGTTGTCTCATTATTATCATTCTCTTGAATGAAATTATTGATTGTTTCCATAATTTCTTGTTTGGCCCACTCATTCTTTAGGATCAAATTGTTTAATTTCCAGTTAGTTTTTAGTCTGTCTTTCCCTGGCCCTTTATTGCATATAATTTTTATTGCATCATGATCTGAGAATGATGCGTTTAATATTTCTGCCTTACTGCATAGAATTGTGAGGTTTTTATGCCCTAGAACATGGTAAATTTTTGAATATGTGCCATGAACTGCTGAGAAGAAAGTATATTCCTTTTTATCCCCATTCAGTTTTCTCCAGAGATCTATCATACCTATCCTCTCTAAAGTCCTGTTCACCTCCTTAACTTCTTTCTTGTTTATTTTGAGGTTGGATTTATCAAGTTCAGATAGGGGGAGATTAAGGTCTCCCACTAGTATAGTTTTGCTATCTATTTCTTCCTCTAATTCCTCTACCTTCAGCTCTAGGAATTTGGATGCTACACCACTTGGTGCATATATGTTAAGTAGTGATATTGCTTCATTCTCGATGGTGCCTTTTAACAGGATATAATTTCCTTCCTTATCTCTTTTAATTAGGTCAATTTTTGCATTTGCTTTATCTGAGATAAGGATTGCTACCCCTGCTTTTTTTACTTTAGCTGAGGCATGATATATTTTACTCCAACCTTTTACCTTTACCTTGTGTATATCCCTCTGTTTCAAATGTGTTTCTTGTAAACAGCATATTGTAGGATTATGATTTCTAATCCATTCTGCTATCCGTCTCCGTTTTGTAGGAGAGTTCATTCCATTCACATTTACAGTTATGATTGTTATCTGTTTCTTTCCCCTCATCCTATTCCTGCCCCTGTTAATGTTCGTATTTTCCCTTCCTTCTCCCTTCCCCCCCTTAATAGTTTTCCTTTTGACCACCGCCTCCCTCAGTGTTCCCTTTTCGGCCCCCCTCCCTTTTCCTCCCCTTTTCCCCTTACTACTTCCCTCCCTACAAATCACTCCCACCCCCATTTTGTAACCCTTTCCCCCTCCTACTGCCTGTAGGATATTGTTATACTTAATGAGGTATGCTATTTTTTCTTTGCATCAAGAATGACAGGAACAGATCTCATGCGAAGCTCCTCTCCCTCCCCTCTTTCCCTCTAAAATGATGTGTGTTCTCCTTGTTTACCTTTCTAAGTCACTGTTGCTTCTTGTAATTAGAGGTTGAATTTTCCATTGAGTTCTGGCTTTTTTATCAAGAAGGTCTGGAACTCTGTTATATCATTGAATGACCATCTCTTTGCCTGGAAGAATATGCTCAGTCTCGCTGGGTATGTGATCCTTGGTTGTAATCCGAGCTGTTTTGCCTTCCTGAAAATTGTATTCCACTGCCTCCAATCTTTCAGTGTGGAGGCTGACAAATCCTGTGCAATCCTCACTGTGGACCCTCGATATTTGAATTGTTTCTTTCTGGCCGCTTGAAGTATTTTCTCTTTTATCTGGTATTTCTGGAGTTTGGCCACAACATTTCGAGGATTTTTCAGTTTGGGATCTCTTACAGCAGGTGTCCGGTGGATTCTGTCGATTTCTATTTTCCCCTCAGGTTTTAGTATCTCAGGGCAGTTTTCCTTAACGAGCTCTTGGAGAATGTTGTCCAGGCTCATTTTTTCATCATAATTTTCTGGTAGGTCTATGATTCTCAGATTATCTCTCCTGGATCTGTTTTCCAGGTCAGTTATTTTTTCTTTGAGGTATTTTACCTCTTTTTCTAATTTTTCATTTTTGTTGTTTTGCTTGGCTAATTCTTGGTTCCTCATAGAGTTATTTGTTTCCATTTGTTTAATTCTGGTTTTTAGCAAATCATTTTCCTTGGTTAATTTTTGAAGCTCCTTTTCCATATCATACACTCTTCTTTTTAGAGAGATGTTTTCCTCATTATAATGTTTTTTGAATTCTGCTATTTTCGTTTTGAGAGAATTATTCATTTTGTCTTCTATCTCTCTCATTTTGCTTTCAAAGTTCCTTTTGATCTCATCTAGGAGAGCCTTCTGTGCTTGGGATCCATTCCCTGTTGAAGTCTCAGCTGTGGGTGTGGAGTCCACATTGTCTCCCTCTGAGGTTGGTTCCTCCCTCTGAGGATAGTAGGACTCTAGAGTCTTTATCTTCCCATTTTGAGGCAGTGACCTAGCCACGGCCTTCCTCTAGGATCCCAAGCCTTTACTGTAGAGGGTTTTGCCCTGGGGCAAGAGTTACTATATTTTCAGGGTTAGAGGGGGGGTTTGGAGCAAGTGGGGTTCACTCTGCCATCCTTGTCTTTGGAGGTCCTGAAAGGGGCTTGCTCTTTCCAGTCCCAGCCCTTTGGTGATAGGCCTGGTAGTGGACCTTGTGGTTGGTGGGAAGACTTGCCCTCCGAGTTGATCAGGCCCCTTCCAGGCCTGTGTCCTCCATGCCTTCCTGCACAGGCCGCTGCGCCTTCCTGGCCTGCGCCCGCTGCGCTGCCGCCGCCGCACCTTCCTGCGCAGGCCACTGCGCCGTTGCCTGCTATTATTCCTTATTAGAACTTGTCCTTCGCATCTATGTATTGATAAATCTGGAAACGGCCACAGCTGCTGCTGATCTGGAGTCCTTCTGGCTCACAACCCACTTTCTTAATTCCTTTTTCATCAAAACTCAAGTCCTTTTCTCCTTAAACCAATCAATCTAAGGTACCACATCCCCTGGTTCTGTTGGTCACCCTGCCAAATCCACTGGTTCTTAGGTTGCTGCGCCTCAGCCTTGTGCGCTGGGCTCCGGGTGCTCCGCGGCTCCGCCACCACCGCCACTCCACCGCGGCAGGCCTCACTGGCTCCGCCGCGGCTCGGAGTTCAGGCCGACTCACTCCAAAATGGCAGCTGCAGAGGCGCCTCGAGTTAGTCTATTTTTTAAGGTGTTATTTTCTTCAATCACGCTGTTGACTTACTTTTCATGATTTTCTTGCATCATTCTCATTTATCTTCCCAAATTTTCCTCCACTTCTCTTACTTGGTTTTCAAAATCCTTCATGAGCTCCTCCATGACTTATAACCAGTTCATATGTTTCTTGGGAGCTTTTGATGTAGGAGTTCTGACTTTGTTGTCTTCCTCCCATTCTATGCTTTGATCCTTTTTGTCCCTGAAAAAAAGAATCTATGGTAGGATTGCATTTCTTCTGCTTGCTCATATTGCCAGTCAATTACTTGACTTTTGAACTCTTTGCCATGGTAGAACTGCTTTCAGAATGGAGACAGCTTTGTCTCAAATCGCTGGGGTTTTCGCAGCTGCCGGAGCAATTAGGAGGGCACCCTCTCTGCAGCCCTACAAGCTCTGACTCACTGGTCACGCACCTCAGGACCTTCACCCAAGACCATGATCCAGATCCAAGCAGGTCACAGCAAGAGCAATTACCCTCTGACTGGTTACTTTGTTCCCTGCAGGCCAGGAGCTCTGGAGGCAGGCATTGGCAGTGGCTGGGGCCACCACATCTCTGCAACTTCTTGTCCTGGGGGCAGGGCTGGACCCCATCCTTCTGACCCCCTCTTCCAGCAAAGCTCCTGACTGACCTTTTGCTTGCTCTTTGGCGTTTATGGGTTGAGAAGTCTGGAAACCGCTATAGCTGCTGGTGATTTACTCTCATGAAGTCTGCTCCAGTCACAGCTGGTCGGGGCTGCCCTGGGGCCAAAACCATAGGGCTCACACAAGGCTGGGCTTGGCTCCAAGGTCATTGCGATAGACCCTTCTTGCTGGACTGCTGGGCTGCCTTCAGCAGGAGATTTGTTTCCCTCTGTCACTTTGTGGGTTCTGTAGCTCTAAAATTTGTGTAGAGTCATATTAAAAATGTATTAGAGGAGGTGGAAGCTAGAGCTGTAGGGAAGTCCTGTTTCTACTCCACCATCTTGGCTCCACTCTGGTTTGCCATTCCTTCTCTAGGTCATTTTACAGATGAGGAAAATGAGGCAAACAGGTTAAATGATTTGTCTAGGGTGACATAGCTGGTAAGTGTCTGAGGCCAGATTTGAACTCAGGTCTTCCTGAGTCTAGGCTCAGCACTCTATTCATTGTGCCACCTAGCTTCCCCTTAGATAAAACAGATTTCTTTTATTTAAAAAATAAAAGCAAACCCAAACAATTAAAGACAGACAGATTATGGGATAGTATTACACATGTGGAATGTTACATGCACTTTCAGATGATGTCATTGTATTGTTAGTTTTGCTTAATTATTTTGTTTTGTTATGAGACCTCTCATATTGTGGGGATAATTTGGAAATTTTGGTAATGTAAAAACAAAACACATCAATAAAGCTTAAAAAAATCTTGGACAAGCACTGCAGGTTTAAATTTGTGTAGGCCCAGAGATGAGTAGGATGAGATTGGAATGAATCCCATTTGGCCAAGCTGATCCCTGCCACAAAAGCCCATCTTCTTAACAACAATATAACACACTTTAAAGCTGGAAGGGAGACTGTTTAGCTCAACTTTCTCATTTCTGAGTGTTTCCATTAAAGTCTTACTCTGATGCCTTATTATGGGATGGAAGCTACTTTGAGTTTTCAAAGGCCATGCTAATACAAAAGAAACTTTAAATGGCCCCACCAAGGTTGGATGATGGGTCCAGTGAAGGATAATCATTATGTGTTTTCCAAGGACCAGCCTAGCTAAGAGGCCATAGGTGATGATTATTTTGACCATGGCAACTTTTGAAAACAATTTCCTAAGAGGTAGGAGGGTTGTGATATACCCAAGTAAAAGCACCAGATCCTTGAAATAGTGAAGTGAGTACTCTCTTCCAGTGATGGTGTATGCAGGTGACTCATGGAACATTGTGCTCTCAGAAGAATTATCATTGCAGGTGAGCCAAAGGACAATGGAATGATGCATGATGGATCTAAGTGGAATGTAGCATTTTTACCAACAATGACTTGCACACATGAAATGGCATACAGACATGGAAAATGAGATGTCTTAGCTTTCCTAAGTGTTACTTTGAAACCCTTGAGATTTTAAAAGAATCATTAGAAGAGCCTCAGTATCTTGTATGGTTTCTCAGTGTGTGTGTCCACACCAATGGGATATTAATCAAGACACCTAGCTTTTAAATAGCACTTTAAGGTTTACAAAGTGCTTTATAAGTATTAATTCATTTTATTTTAAGATAATCCTGGGAGATGGGTGCTGTTATTATCTCCATTTTATAAATGAGGAAACTGAAGTAAGCAGAGGTTGACTTCCTCAGAGTACAGACCTAATGCCTGAGGCTGGATTTGAACTCAGGTCTCTCTAAGTCTAGATAGAGTGCTCTGTCTACTGCACCACCTAGTACTCTAGCCATTGTACTCCCTCCATGTAAGTATTTAGTAAGTAAAACTGCATGTTAAAATAGATATTATTCATTGTTGGTTATTATGATTATTTTATTTTTAAAATTTCATGATGAAAAATCCTGAACTTACCAAACACCAAATAAAATGAATATTTCTATTTATATATAGAACAAGAGAGAATTAAATTTGAAACTGTACATCTCTATTATGTAGAACTTGCTTTTAAAGTTCATGACAAATGCAACATATAACTTTCAAATCTATCATGCTAGTCTGTGAGGCTTTCTGGGTGCTCTTCTGTTTTCTTTACCCTCGTTGGACATATGAAAGAACTGTGACCTTAGACAGTTTGTCATTTTTCAAGGTTACATAGTGCTCTCTAGAGGGTAGAACATGGACTTGACAAACTGATTGTATATGTATATGTATAAGGTCCCTTGCAGGGACCTTAGAAAATTGACTATTGACTTTTAATTCAATTCCCTTTCTATTGATTATGTTTCAGCTGTATGAGTGGTAGCAAAAACTGAGGAAAAGAGCCTGGTCTGGGAGCCAGGAGCTCCCTGGGAGCCAGGAGACTTGGGGTTCTAGTCCTGGCTCTGTTTTTTGTGCAGTCTTGGGCAGGGCATATCACTTATGTGAGCCATAATTACCTATCTTTAAAATGAAGGGTTGGGACTAAGTCATCTTGAGATGATTTTCATCATTCTTTGTCTTCAGGTCTTTTCTAGCCCCAATATATCCAGTCAATCACCAGACCTTACTCATTTCGCCTCCACATCTCAAGTTTTCATCTCCTTTTCATCTGCACGGTAACTTTTCCAATTCAGGCCCTCATCACTTGTCACCTGGACTGTGGTGATAGCCTCCCAAGAGGTCTTCCTGTCTCAAATCTCATCTCTCTCCAATCCATCCTCCATACAGTTGCCGAAGTAAAATTCCTAAGGCGCAGGAAGGAAAGAAGGAAGGGAGTACACATGTATTAAACACATACTATGTTCTAGGCACCATTTTAAGGGCTTTACAAATGTCATCTCATTTGAATATCATAGCAACCCTGGTAGATGGGTGCCATTATGATCCCCATTTTACATTCAGAGAAACTGAGGCAGATAGAGGTTAAGTGATTTGCGCAAGATCACCTAGCTAAGTAAGTCTGTGAGACCAGCTCTGAACATAGATCTTTCTGGCGCCAGATCCATCACTCTATCCACTGCGCCACCTAGTTGCCTCTATGTGGACAGGTTTGGGCATGTCATTCCTTTGCAGAGTAAACTCTAGGGGCTCCATATTACCTCTAGGATCAAAAATGGCTTTTAAATCTCTTAAAAACCTCAATCTAACCTCTCTTTAGAAGATTTTTATACATTACTCCCCTTCAAGCCCTTTATGATCTGGCAAACTGCCCTTCTTTTTTTATCCTCACAGCCACCATCCCATCTCTCATCTCCCTGCCTTCGTATAGCTCATCCTTCATGCCTGCAATGCCTTCTGTCTTCACTTCTATCTCTTAGAATCTCTATTTTCCATCGCAGTTCTATTCAAGTTCCACTTCTTACATAAGGTCTTTCCCGATCCCTACAGTTGTTAGTGCTTTACCTTGAAAATTATTGTGTATTTATTTTTTATATACTTATATGCATACATATAGTCTCTCACCAGCAGAACAAAAGTCCTTTGAAGGCAACATTTTTTTCTGGATTATAGTATATGCTTAATAAACATCTTTTGATTGATTGATGTCATGTTCTAAGTTCTCTTCCAGCTCTCATGTTTGGTATTTTATTTTTCTCAGGTCTGTTTGAGTTTGAATGTATTATGACCATCAGTAGACATGTGTGGTGTTGGGGGAAGTTAGTGGGGGAAGGGGAAAGAAAGAAGGGGTTTGGATTTCTTGAGACAAAGTATATATAGCTCACCATTTTACTGATTGTTAGCCCCATTTTTTTCGGTACTCTTCTTTCTGCATTGAAGCAATTTCCTTTCCCTAAGTTTGGTTTCCCTGCAGCACAAATCTGTTTCCAGCCCAGACCTGGTACCAGTCTTTCGATTCCTACAGAGAAAAGGAGAAAGATTGGCTCTCAAGGCATTTGACCTGGGCCTTGTCAGCTGGCCAGCTTGGATTCTAGTGCCTTATAGCAGCTGGTATGTGCAATGAGATAGGTGTGCATGTGCAAGTGTTGGGAACATGGATAGTCTGTCTGCTTGGTTATAACACAAAAAAGGACAGGCTTGAGCCCAGCTCCCAGGTCTTTTCTGTTTGCTATTTTTTTTGAGTATGGAGCAGGAGGGCGTGCTTAGAGCTGATGCACACAGAGGCGGGCACTGGGACTGGGAGGGGGGAGGCGATGAGAAGCAGACGCAGTGCGGCGTCAGGCGACTCCTCTGGGCCCAGCTCCCATATAGAGAGGGTGGGGGGTGGTTTGTGTTATGGCAAATTGGATAGGATTGGTGACCTGTAGGGCATTCGACAACAAGAAGGCGTCATGATTGTTTGGGGGTGGAGGGGGTGGGGTGAAGAACAGAGGTTGAGAGCTTTTATTTCTGCAGCCCTGGGAAGATGCATATGTGATATAGGAGGCAGGAGGCAAGGGTCAGGGGTCAAGGGTCAGACAAGGGCTGCAGGGGGTGAGGTTTCAGAAAAGACTAATCCCTAGACTTGAGTTATTATAGAATATTCTGATCACTATACAGACTGTTCAGTATTTATTTGTGTTAGTGGTAGAAGACTTGACTTCAAGCACATCTTTTGCTTAGGAGGCAGGGCAGGGTAGTAGAAAGGACACAAACTAGGAGAACTAACTAGGTCTCGGTCACAAAGTCACCGTGTGACCTTGGGTGTGTTGTATAACCTCTATGAGCCTCCCTTTCCTCAGCTGATAATTAAGAACACTAGCCCTTCCTACTTCACAAGTCTGTTCTGAGATGCGAATGAAATAATGGAAATGAAAGCACTTTAAAAAGGTAAGGGATTATTTTTATGGAATTTGGATTTTCTTTTGGTTCACGTCAGAAGTTAAAAATTTGCTCTGTAGGATCACTGGGGACCTATTCTCCAATCCTGCCTAAGACTGAATAGCTCATAGTTAGGTCTCTAAGTCAAAAAAAATTTACTGTTTTCCTTTTATTGCTTCTCATCTGTATATGTTTGAGGTGGTGGTATCAGATATTATTAGTCCTGCTCTGTGACTAGAAATTATGAGGCTCAGAGAATCTAAATGACTCGTACAAGGTCACACATCAAATTGGCCATGCCAAGATGAGTTTTCTAATCTTAAATCCGATTGGGTATTTTTTTCTTCCAAGCTCAGACTGAATCCACCAGACAATGTTCTACAATCCTTTGCTGCAGAACAATTGTACAGCTCTTTCTGGGGTAAATATTTTCTTCCCGTCTCCTGTTAGAATCAGTTCATTTCTAGAAGTCTCAGCATGCATTACTGCAATCAGAACACATTATTGATAGTGAATTACAACTAATACAATCTGCTATTGACATCATGAGTGGCATAAAATAGGCACGGAGCCAAGATTCACTGGTTTCATCATTTGGATCACTGCCTCCCCACCAAAGAAACTAGGTGGAAGATGTGATAGACATATTCTCATAAATGTCAAAGATGAAAGGAACTTCATTTTTAGTTTTTGAGACTAAGAACCCTTATCAGGCCAGAAGTGCACTAGTCACTCATAGACTCAATCCCACTGCTGCTTGGCGTGGAAGCTTTGACCTACTCTGTTTCCGGTCTGGGAGATGGAAGGGATCTGAGAACTTAGTATGTTTCAGTGGAGATCATGGACTATTAAGGTTGTGAGGTGTCCAGAGATTACCTTGTCTACTTTCCACATGGTACAGATGAAGAAATAATTTAAGAAAAGGCAAGTGACTTGCTCAAGGCCTCATGGATGAGATGCCTAGAAGTTGGGAAAGTGGTTAGGTGCCCAAATCAAACCTTAACCATGTTACATTTTTACTTTTGTTTTGTCTTTACACAGGAGCTCAATCTTACAGATGAATTGTATTTCTTTTAGAAAAATGTTAAAAAAAATTCTAGGTTGATAGCCAGTTCCATGTTGACCCATAATTATGACAGATCGAGAGGCAATGTGGTGTAATAGAAAAAGCATTGGTCTGGAAGTTGGGACACCTGGGTCTGATTTCTTGCTTTGGCATTGTCATTGCATGACCTTTGGCAAAGTCACTTCCATTCTCTAGGTTTGTTTTTCTTATGTAATATCAGGGGTTGGACAAGTTGACCTCTGAGGTTCCTCCCAGTTCTGGAATTTTATGTTCCTTACTCTAAGGTACTTTCTGCTCTGGACATTCTATATTCTGTGTTCTGTATTTGAAGCTTCATGCCATTTCTGACAATCTTTGTTCTGAATTTTCTTCAACTCTGATGTTCTGTGATAGTATATTTTCTTCCTCCTCCAACTCCAGCTTTTAACCTTCATATGGATTCTATCCTCTCTTTGAGGTTCCATATTGGTAAAAGTTTTTCTGGTCTGACTCTGAACCATCTGTGGTAGATGACTTTTTGGGGGGATACAGTTGGCCAGCGTAAATATTCATTCCTCTCCTCCCTAGTGAAATGAAGATTTGGTCTCCTGGCTTGTATCTCAAGTTCTATTGATTGTAGACTGGGCTTCCTTACCCCATTCTGAGGGAAGCTTGGCTTTGTTTGGCCATTTGAATAAGATGTAACACAAGCTGGAGGTGTGGGAAGTGGGAAGGGGCATGGGAAAGGGGCAATTCAGTTCAGTTCTGGGCCTTTGGAGGGTGTGAAAGGAAGATTTATGGTCCTATTCATCTAGTGAAAGATGGATGAGGGAGACCAGACTGTGAACTTTCTCTTTGAAACCGAAGGCAGTGCTAATAAATGGAGTTCAGCTGCTGCAGCTGCCCATGACAAGGGGGTCAGTGGCCTGGATAATCCAAAACAATGGATAACTCCAAAAATTATATTTAGCTTTGGAATGTTCATGCTTTGCTTGTCACACCCTCCTACCTCATGTAAACATGGTCATACTTTCTCTGTGACTAACCCCTTACTAAAGGGTAAAACCCAAATTTCCTTACTAAACTTTGCAACTTATGGTTTACCTGGGTAGTAGAGAGGAGAATATTATATATATTTTGGATAAGATAGAGCTGACTACATGTATATTTCAGCTAAGTATGGCTTCAATATGAGGGTTAGAGATGATGTGGGCTGGCCATCAACTGTTTTTTTAATAACAATGTTTTATTGATGCTTTTAAATACATGACAGTCACTTCCCTCAATCCCTCCATTCCCGACAGAACCCTTACTTGTAACAAATGAGTACAGTCAGGCAAAACAAATCCACACATAATAGCATGTCTATAAATGCTACATTCTCTGCCTCCATTCCACTACCTCTCTTTTTTTAGTCAGGATGCATGCATCAGTCTTCTGAATTATGATTGGTCATATTAGCAGCCTACTTTTAACTCTGGCAGATTTGCTGTGTGATCTGTGCAAATTTGCCTGTTTCAATTTGGTTTTCTTATTCTTCATAGTAGGGATAGTTTTGCCCATTTGAAGTGGGTGTATATAGAATGGGATGATGATTTTGAGTGGACTTTTTATAACACATGGTAAAAAGAGTGCCTGATTAGAAAATAATTTTCAACAACTTAGTAGATAGAATAGACTAACCCTAGGTGATAGGTCTAACAGTAGGGTGAACATTACAAAGTAGGCTATAAAACTTGTCACCAATCAGTTCAGTGATTAAGGAAAGAAATCCAGGGGGTAAAGGTCATGGGTTCAATTTCTGCTTGGACTAGAAAATTTTCTATTTCATGGCCTGACAGTGGAAAGGAAGTAATAGTCCTGTTGTCTTCTGCCCTGCCCAGACTTCATATTTTAGGTCACGCTCAGTTCCAGGTACCATCTGATAGGAAAGACACTTAGAATCTGTGGCATGCTCAAAGGAGATTGGCTATGACAGGGAAAAGATCAAAAGATTATTTTCACTATCTCCATCACTGGTTTTTTTTTTTTAAGCAATTGGGGTTAAGTAACTTGCTCAAGGTTACACGGCCAGTTATTATTTCTGGGTGTGGTGCTGAGCATCTGAGCCCGGATTTGATCCAGGTCATCCCGACACTGGAGCCGGTGCTCTTACTCGCTGAGCCACCTGGCCGCCCCTAAGCAATTGGGGTTAAGTAACTTGCTCAAGGTTGCATGGCCAGGTGTTTCTGGGTGGGTGCTAAGTATCTGAGCCTGGGATTCAATCTCCAGGTCTTCTCAACACTGGAGGCGGTGCTCTTACTTGCTGTGCTACCTGGCCGCCCCCTTCACTGGTTTCATATAAAGTTTTAAAGTTTGCAGAGCCCTTTACATATATCATCTTGTTTGAGCCTTACAACAATCCAATGAGATAGGTCCTATAGGTATTATTGTTTCCATGTTAAAGATTTGGAAAATCAGGGTCAGAGAGACTAAGTAATTTGCCTAAGGTCATTCAACCAAGCAAGGACAAGAGGAAGAATCCAAATGTAACACTTTTCCCATTACAACATACCATGCTGCCTTTATAAACCAAAGGATTTAGGACATAAAAGGACCATAACATTTAATTCAAGAACCTAGTTTTACAGATGAGGAAACAGAGACCTAGAGAGGCAAAATTACTTTCCAAAGACCATATTTGGGGGTGGTTGTGGTAAGTGGCAGAATTGGTTCTTGAACCTTGGTTTTTGGATTCTAAATCTGGTATTATTTCCACTCCAAGACCCAAATTTAGTTATGCAAAATTATGCTATACAAAGATCAGTTAATGGAATGGAGAGCTTTCAGTCTTAAGAAGAGAAGATTGAGTGCAATGTAATTACTTTTTCTCAATATTTACAAGCTACATGTACAAGAGATAGTATTACTCTATTTGACCAAAGAGTGTAGAATTACCAGGGTTAATTCATAGGAGTGCAAATTGTGGCCAAGACAAAGACTTTTCTAACAATTAGGTTTGTCCCATCTCACCCCCCTACTCTTCTACCTCCTTGCCTCTTCCCCTTCAACCCAATGGAACAGCGAGTTTCCAAATCACTTGAAGTGTTTAAGAGACTGGGTGACCACTTGTTAGGGATTTGGTAAAGGAATTTCATTTTTCAAGCAGGGCTAGGACTAGATGACCTTCAAGATCCCTTCAAGGTTTTAGTATCTATAACTATGCTTTACTTTAGCTGGGCTTTTCCTAATTCTATTCTGCCAGTTACAAGAACTGCAGGAGAGATAATAATGCCATTCAGTGAAATCCATTTACACATAACTCTTACTACACATCCTAGTCATTGGTGATAGTTTATTGTTATTTTTTGTTTTGTTCTGCAAATGGATAGCACTGGCATTGTAGGGGCATGGGAACTTCAGAACCATGGACAGCAGAAAGGATTCTTCCTGTACAATACATAGGACTGTCATAGAAACATAGAAGTCAATGGGACTTGGGAAAACATTTCCCTAATTTTGTAAATGAAGAAACTGGTGCTTAAAAGGGAGAAATGACTTTCAAATGTCATACAGTATGTTAATTGTGAAACTGGTGTGGTGGCACATGCCTGTAGTCCTTATTACTGGGAAAAGCTGAGGCTGGTGGAACAGATACTTGAGCTCTTCAGAGCTACAGTGGAGCTAAAATCAATCAAATGTCTGCTTTAATTCCAATACCAATATAGTGATCCCTTAAGATTGAGGACCACTAGACTGCCTAAAAAAGGGAGAACAGGCCCCTGTTGGAAATGGAGCAAGTCAAAGCTTCCATCTTCATCATCAGAGGGCTTGAGCCTGTGAGTGGCAAATATACTTCCAGCCTGAGAAGAACCAGTTTCAAAAAGGAAGAAAGTTATTGGTGAAATTAGACTAGAACTCAGGTTTCCTGATTCATAGTAAGATACATTTCCATTAATCCCTTTGCCTTATTTTACATAGTGGGATGTCAGTGATCTCCTCTGCTTGTCCTGAAATCTCCCCGACTGCACAACTGATGTCACATTGACATATACTTATCAAAGGTCCACAGTTAGAGACAAGGTGGAAGTGCAGACCCTCTGAGAGAGGAAACCAAATACTTTCTATTCACACTGTTTTTAATTCTCTAAAATAAGGGAGTTTGATCAGAAGATATAAAAGGTCCCTCCTGACTTTCAAAATTTTTGTTCTATGTGCTAACATTTTTTTTTTTTTACAAATTTGGCTTTCTTGTCCTAAGCTTCTTTCCAGCTATTCCATTCTATGGTTTTTCCATTGTGAGTTAAAAAATTAACCAACTTTGCTCAGAGGATTTTGCCTTTTGTAGTCTAACTATCTAGGAATTTGATGGAAGGCATTAGAGCATGTACGTTGTCTACTACAAGATGGAGATGGACATCTCAGTAATTCATGGATGTTGAGGAGTAGAGACATGAAGAGCCAAAAAGAATTAAGGCTCCTAAGTAGGGAAATTGAGTCATATTTCAAAATTTTTTTGTTTCTTGATTCTAGCAGAAACTTACTGATATTATTGAAAGTTACAAATGCAAAATCATTTGTAACCATCACTAGGGAAGAGTAGGAGTTATCTAGAGACTTAGAAAGAGTTGTGAACATAATTAATTTCATTCTAGAAAGGTTATACTGGGAACATTTCTTCTCACCTATTACACTGCTGTCACATTGGTTCATTTTGGGAAAGGTGAGGGTGATAGTAATCTAAAACCAGACCCTCCACAGAGATCTATGGGCACACCCATATTAATCAGTAAAAGGTAAAACTGTGTACATTAAATCAGACTTACATTTTAGGTTCAATGACACAACTACCCAAAACCTCTGCCTTATTTAAGATTTGCAATTCTAGGAATTTAAAATTTGCAATGCTTTAGAAGATGAACATATAAAGAATACAGTGTCTATCTTTCAAATAAGAAAGAAGGGGCTATTCCATTCTGATAGAAGTTATAATACTTTGCCTCATTATGGTCTGATAAAAGTAACAGCACATGATTATATAGTTCTCTAATCTATGCAAAACATTTGGTCCTTATCACATCAAGGTGAAGTAGGTATTGCAAATAACATTATCACCATACAGATGAAGAAACTGAGGCTCAGAGAAAGTAAGATGTTTTCCCAAGATAACACAGCTAGTAAGTGGCAGAGCTGAGATATGAATATAGGTTTCTTGGTCTCAGACATATTCTCCTATATCATGTTGCCTTTCTATTTATCCAATTTTGAAAAACCATATAAATCTTAAATATTGTCTGCTTCCAAATGTAGTTCTTGTCACCATTAGAACCAATTAAAAGACATATACATATGTAATGTATATACACACATATATGTATATAGATACATTCATATGTGTCTGTCTATCTATCTATCTATCTATCTATCTATCTATCTATCTATCTATCT